>NC_050449.1:26741281-26953062 GCF_903995425.1 Onychomys torridus | reverse complement strand
ATATGACTCCAAATTGCCAGTTCCGTCCCCAGAGCGTACCTCCACACCACAATAAGGTAGAGCCACACCAGGTGTATGGTGCCCGATCAGAGCCACCAGCCTCCATGGGTCCTCGTTATAACACCTATGTGGCACCTGGAAGAAGCATGTCTGGACACCACTCCAAACCGTGCAGCGGAGTTGAATATGTCTCTTCTCTGGGCTCTTCAGTTAGGAATGCTTGTTGCCCTGAAGACATTCTACCTTACCCCACCATCCGGAGGGTACAGTCCCTCCATGCACCCCCACCTTCCATGATCCGCTCTGTTCCCATTTCACGGACAGAAGTTCCCCCAGATGATGAACCAGTCTACTGCCCACGACCCGTCTACCAGTATAAGCCATATCCGTCCCCCCAGGCCCGCTCAGACTATCATGTGACTCAGCTTCAGCCTTACTTTGAGAATGGAAGGGTCCACTACCGTTACAGTCCATACTCCAGCTCCTCAAGCTCCTATTACAGTCCCGACGGAGCCTTGTGCGATGTTGATGCCTACGGCACAGTCCAACTGAGGCCCCTGCACCGCCTCTCCAATCGTGATTATGCTTTCTACAATCCAAGGCTACAAGGAAAGAACTTGTACAGTTATGCTGGTTTGCCTCCACGCCCACGGGCCAACATGACTGGCTATTTCTCTGCTAATGACCATAATGTAGTCAACATGCCCCCCACTGCTGATGTAAAGCACACCTATGCCTCATGGGACCTTGAGGACATGGAAAAGTACCGCATGCAGTCCATCCGGAGAGAGAGTCGAGCGCGACAGAAGGTGAAAGGGCCTGTCATGTCACAGTACGACAACATGACGCCAGCTGTGCAAGACGACTTGGGAGGGATCTATGTCATCCATCTCCGCAGTAAATCAGATCCTGGGAAAACTGGACTTCTCTCGGTGGCTGAGGGGAAAGAAAGGCGGCATCCAGCCAAGGCTGTCAGTCCTGAGGGGGACGGCCGTTTCTACAGGAAGCCCCCAGAGCCTGAATTCGACAGAGCCCACCATCATGGTGGGTATGGCAGCACACAGGCAGAAAAGCCATCCCTCCCACAGAAGCAAAGCAGCCTTAGGAACAGAAAGCTTCATGATATGGGTTGTAGCCTCCCCGAGCACAGGGCGCATCAGGAAGCAAGCCATAGGCAATTATGTGAATCAAAAAATGGACCGCCTTATCCCCAGGGAGCTGGCCAGTTTGATTATGGGCCCAAAGGGATGCCAGACACTTGTGAGCCAAGCAGCTACCATAACTCTGGAGGGAAATATGTCACATCAGGGCAGGAGTCTCTAAGAATGAACCACAAGGAGGTGAGGCTCTCCAAAGATCTCGACCGGCCTCGAGCCAGGCCCCCACCTGCCCCTGAGAAACACTCCAGACACTGCTACAAGGACGAGGACTTCTCTCAGTCTGTGGCCCCGCCCCCCAAACCAGAGAGGAGTCACAGCCTAAAACTCCACCACACCCAGAACCTGGAGAGGGACCCCAGCGCGGTATACCCATATCCGACACACAGCAAGCGCCAGAGCAGTATGACTGCTGTGTCCCAGTATGATAACCTGGAGGATTACCACTCCCTGCCCCAGCACCAGCGAGGAGGCTTTGGAGGGGGAGGCATGGGGGCCTATGTGCCCTCTGGCTTTGTCCATCCACAGAGTAGGACATATGCCACGGCGTTGGGTCAGGGGGCCTTCCTGCCCACAGAGCTGTCCTTGCCACATGCTGACACACAGATCCATGCAGAATGAGCCCCGGGAGCAACAGAGTTGAAGCAGCCTCTGCTGGACAGTGGACTGTTCTATTTTTTTTTCAATAACCAAAAAGATTTAAGGGAAAAAATGCTACAAAACCCCTGACCACATGAAAGAAGCATAATAAAAGTAAACAAGTCACACCTTCCCCCTCCCACTCATTACTGCCTCATCCATCTATAGGCTGTGTTGTTTGTCTTTAAAGAGATCTGGATTGGTTGTAAAGTGCTGTGCCGAAAGCCTAGTCAGGAAGTTCTCACACAGACCCTACTCTCTGTACAGGGCTGATCTGTAAGACTAAGGACTGCCTTTAACTCACTGAATTTAACTTGGACCTTTCTTAGCACTTGCTACCTAGTTCAGAACAGTTTGCCTCTATTTCCTGTTGTGTTCCCACGCCCCAGTAGGGGGCCATGCAGCCTGCCCAGGTGGATTCTCCACTGTGTTCTGCTTTCATTATCCCTGTCCGTGAAGGAGCCCACTGTGCTAAGTTAGAGAGGAAAATCTCCCTGATCCTTCAGCTGTGTCGTGGAGACTGCTAGCAGCATGGTTATTAAAGAGCAAAAGAATTAGGATTGTAAGCATTTTGCAGCACATCATTGTGAAATAGCAAGTCCACGCTGAATCATATTCTTAGTCTGTCAGTGTGTACGCTCCTATCACTACAGAAACATGAGGGGCTGCTTTTAAAATGCAAGCTCAAAGAACTTTCTTTGAAAGAAAATGAAGTTCTTATTGTCAGTGAACTCTGTCAATGTTAGAAAATATCACTAGCACTTTCAGTGTGCTGCCCACTGCACACCCCACAAGATTCAGAAAGTTGTACTACCGATAAAATAGTCACCCTGCTGGTTCTAAATCCAAAACATTCTCAGTAAGAAAAGACCAGTGTGGTTTAGCTGGATAAATACAGTTTCTTAGGGATATAAATGTACATGTTACTCTATTTCTAACCAACAGCCCAGGTTCCCTGGGAATTTGTAAAGCCCCTGCAAATCACCTCTTAGGAAACTCCATTGTTCATTGACCCTGAGGACACAGTCCCATCTCAGCAGTTGGCGTTCTGGGAGCCACGTGGTTTGGCTCACTTCTGTTGTGTGGTCACAGTCTTATTACATTTGTCATCTACACCAGCATTTCAGGATAGTTCTTTCTAACCCTCTAGACATGGTGGACGCGTGAAATACCTGGACTTTCTTTTGGAAGCTGCATTCCTCATTGGGTTTGGGGCAGGGTACCTCTTTAGCCCAGCTCCCCTCTGTTTCCTAGGCCCATCCCACCCCAGACAGCCAAGACTGGTAAGGCAGTCCCATGTTTAGAATGAGTCAGATTGGCATTTCATTCCGTAAGTCATAATAATACTTGAGTTTTGTACATTTGTATCTTTTCATACTCTGTAGGCAACACCACCAGAGATTTCATTCCATTTACTAGATGGTGGCTGCTCTGACTTTTTAGGATGGGATTATCTTTTATTTAGAGCAAAGGAAGAAATCTTTTAAAATCATGCTGCTGTTACTGCTGTGAAATTGTGAAAGGTTAGATTTGCAGCAGTCTTTGTAATTAAGTCATATAATTGCATTTTAAGGGTTTATATTTAGAAGTAAAGTTTAAGAACATGTTTATATTTGGAGATAGTCTGTAAGGCGTTCTTTGTTTCCCAGATTGACCATAGGGATCCAGTGAAGTCTAAAGTAGATACCTGGACCTACTACACACAAAGTTCTGTGGGAACTCAGGCATCTGCATCGAAAGTGCAGACCCAGCAGACACATAGAATGTCCTGAAACCCGATGGGTGCCTCAGCCTGGCACACAGATGTGTTGGCAGACACTGTTTTCTTTTTCAACCCATGTCATCTTTTTTGTCAAAGAGGCAACTTACTGCCTCTTGAAGACCACACCAGCCCTGAATGTTCTCCTTAGCGGCACAGATGGAGGGAGAGAGGCCAGTGTGACAGTGAGGCAGTGGCTTCAGTAGCTGCAGGCCTGGCCTGAAGAGAGGTGCTGGAAGGTCCAGACCAGTTGAGATTTGTAGATGTGTTTGTCACACACATTGTTTACTCCTGCAACTAAAGTCTCTTTCATAAATACTAGGATTAATTCCTTAGAACAATTTCTTTATTAATAACATTCTGTGGGTTTGGAAATGTCAGGAAAATATTTTAAATATAGAATAATAATTCAGATTCTTGGTATAAGTGTGAAAACAAACTGTAGATAAAGTCTAAAGTTACTTACTGTATGTAGCAACAGCCTTAACTTTGGATTCAGCTATTTGAACAACTTTGCCCACATGTTTCTCTAACGCTGTGGGGGCAGAAATTGGATGGCAAATCACTGTGAGCCAGGTTACCTCAGTGTCGTCCGCCATGGGTGTGACTTCACAAACACAGGAACTGAATGTTATTTTTAAGTGTTGGCGTGGAGCATTCTGGTCAAGGAGGTGGAGCTGCCTTACACATTAAACAGAATCTCACCCACTGGTACTTTTACAGCCATGTCTCCAGATTTTATCTTTTTGGCAAAATTCCACAGTTTGGTTAGACTGAAGTAGATGTTCCTAGATAGCAAGCTAGGAGCTCAGCTAAAAGCTCCAGGGGCTTCGTGTTCTTACTAATAAATCTAATCTGAGCCTTATTTCTTACTGAATTCAGTTTCTTTTTAGACATACATACACTCATGTATTTTAAACGCTCGGTTTGGAGAAGTCCCCGGGACAGTCCCCAGGGCAGGGCCTGCACATTTCTTATAATGGTAAAATGCTTTTTAAGAGGGAGGGTCAGGTGAGAGAAATATTCCAAGACTAATTCTGTGCAGAGGAGGGATCACGAAGGTGAGCAGAGGTAGAAGAGCCAGTTGTCAGTTTGGAAGCAGTTGTGAGTGCACGGAGAAGGGTCCTATGAAGTCCATTTCTCTGCTCCAGTCCTGCTGGTCACCCATTCCGTGCTGGCCAAGTGTCACCTGAGCAGAGAGTGCGGGAAAGTAATAAAGAAAGCTCAAGTATGTCAGAAAGTCACTTCCAAATGGTTAGAGGCATGTGATTGTCAGTACTGTGTATTATGGAGATGTCAAGAATGATGTATTTTAATGTGTGCAAGATAATGTTGGTGTGCACAGAGGGTCTTTTTCCTTATCTGATTAGTACTGTTAATGTTCAAAGAATTAAAAATGATTGTTTTACAGTTTAGATTCTGAGATAGCAAAACCTGATTTTCAACCATGACCTGCATGAGAGAAGCATCCTAGGAAGTCTTAGATCATACTTTTGAGTTCTTTAATTTATATAGTGTTTTTTATGTTTTAATATTTTTGTGAACTGGTGTAAATTGTTAATGCATATAAGCTTGTGTATTTTTGTAAATAGTTTTGTGATTTACTTCTTGCCCCCTGTGTAAATATTTACAGTCTCATTTCTTCCAAACTTATTTGAAACTGAGTTGTGGGTTTGGGGTTTTGTTTGTTTCCTTGTTTGGCGTGGGTGGGGGGTGGTGGGGAGAAGGGGTTTTTGTACTTGAGATGGAGCTATCTTGTGGTTTAAAGCAAATGTCCCACTGAAAGCAATTCCAATATCAACAGAATTATTTCAGGTTAAAACAGTTCTGTCATATGAAATGCAAACAGTTTTCTGGACCCAAGGGCTCAGTGGTGATATCAGGTCTAGCAAAAGAGGAACAGGCTGTCTTCTGAGAAGCGTGCTTAGGCTGTGAGATGGGGAGCGGCAGAGGCAATCCTTCATCCATTGAGGCTGAGGATGGGACAAAGGAGTGGTAATTTGAACTGCTGTTGGCATCTGCAGTGGTGGCATGCATGGCAGCAGCCATCTTGCTTTCCACTGTCCTTGTGGGGGGAATCGGGGCAGCAAAGCCACAGGGATGGCCAGGAAAAGACTCAGCACGCAGGTGGAGCAGGGGGGCCCTGGTGCCTTCCCGCACCTTCTCAGGCAGTCCTGGTTGGGGAGCAGAGGCAGCCATGGGACACTGGGCAGCTGCACTGCCATCGCTGATAAAGATGGATGCAGGATCACTCACGGTCTGAGGCTCAGGTGGCCTCTCTGGAGTTGGAGCTACTCCTTGCACCTGCTGAAAGACAGTGATGTTGAGAGTCTGCTGTTTAACACGCCTGTCCCCCACCACGAAGCCAACCGCTTTTAATGTGCAAACCCAGGCTATTTGGGTGGCAGCTCGAACTTTCCCAAGCTCTGCAGTCACACTGGACCTGACCCCATGGCTAGGAAGAGCATCTGTGTGGCTACACGGTACAGTACTACCTGTGGGGAAATGCACAGTGGTTTCTAATTCATGCAAGGCTTTCATTGTGAGGAGAGGTTGCCTGCAGTGGAATCTAACACGTGGACCCAGACACGGAATTAGACCAACAACAGAGCTAGGCTTAAAAATAAACATCCTGCCTATCAGTCTAAGCCCAGTCTCAAGACCAGAAGATTTTTAAAAATGAAAACAGTTGATGTTTATCAGCTGGAAGGAGTTTCAGAGTGAGTCAGTTCCACTCAGAGAGCAGTTTTAAACCTCTGACTACAGGGAAGAGCTCTAAAGCGCTTGTCTGGGGTGGCGGGAAGCCAGAGTTCACAGCCTCTTCTTTCTGCCCATCTTGTTTGTGGGTCCACACACCAGATGCCCCCGAGAAGCAGGTGCTACAGCTGTCCTCCAGGAAGAACCAGAATTTTAACTCCTCTTGGTTTAAAGTGACCACAAAGCCTGCAGTACTTTTGTGGGTTTTTTGTTTTTTAAAGGAAAAATTAAAGAAAACAAAACAAAACACCTATCTAACATTCCCTCACTAAAGCAGATATTTACCTGCGAACATAGCTGGTTACTGGTTATGGTTGAAAATAGCAAACAAACACAACACACAAAAGTTCCAAGGTATTATCATTCCTTATACTTCCAGAAAGCCGGGAAGAAGACTCCTACAGCCACACTGAGAAGGCAGTACTTTGAATGTGCAGATGTGAAGTGCTGCCACAGGGTGGTTGTTAGGTGACTCGCTCAGTCACAGTCAGTGACGGAAGTGGAAAAAGAGCCACCATCTCAGACCTGACATCTGGGGCTCCCTTTGTTCACTCCACTGGCATCTCACTGGAAGGAACTCCATGCTTCAGGAGGGGAAAGCCACAAGGAGGGTTAAGCTGGAGTCACCAGGAACTGCTGTCTTTACTGCAGAGCCAGTAACAGGTAAAGGCAGGTACCTCATGGGAACCTGCCCCTTGACTGGAACATATCTCACTCAAAGGTAACACATCACACTGAAAAACAACATACCTTTGGAAAAAACCTATCGCTTCTGACTTCCTCTCTGTCTTACCTTGTGGCAATTATTCAGTCCTACACTTGGTGCTTCTTGTACCTGCCCCAAGACTGATGGTTGCTCTGCTGGCCTCTGGGAAGGCGGTGGGGGGAGGGGACGGTTAGCTCTGTGAGCGCGCTGAAGGGTGGCGGCCACAAAGTCCGCAGCTGTCGGCTGTTCAGCCAGGACCCTGCTGGCGTCGCTGGCGCTTGTTTCCGCTCTTGTTGGAGCTGCCATCATATAAGCCACAGTGGCTGTGCAGGTATTCTCTTCAGGGGACCCAGAAAGAGGGTGGCTTTTGTCCCTAGGCAGAGTAGAAGGCATGGGAGATTTGTCTGTAAGTTCTGAGGAATGATGGGGTTTATCCACACTGGTACCGAAAGAGGGGGGCTGATCTCCAGTGGAGAAATGAAGCAGAGCCTGGTCCTGCTCCACAAAGGAGACAGTGAGCTTGCTGGTCTTCCCAGCCTGGTCTTCGGGGAAACTTCCATGATCATCAGACTTCTCGGAGTCTGTTAAGGGAGCTGATGTGCTGCTAGCCTTTTCTGGGTCCCCAGATAACTGGTTTCGATGGAGCAGATTCCCTATTAGGTCCACTTGGTGGAGCTGCTCCCCAGAGTCAGCTGGGTTAGAATGGGTGGGGTCTGCCATAGCTGCTGTCTCTGGGAGAGGCTGGTCGCAATTTCCGAGTCCGTTGAGCTGCAGGTGGACGTGCTCTGCGGGTCGGCCCGTTTGGAGACAGGTTTTATCTAGAGTAACACTAGAGTAAGAACTGGGCAGTCTCTCTTCAGGTGTAACCACTGCCATGTCTCCATAACTAGGACACCCAGCCTGGGAAGTCCCTGGTCTCTTCAGTGTCTGAGTTGAGGCTTGCTGTGCGGACTCAGCTAACGCTAGTGCCAACATTCGGGCGACATTTTTCGGAGGCGGTGGTGGTGGGATAAGAGAGACTGAACTGACAGGAACGGGATCTTGAGGGGGGTCATGGGTAACTGCTCCTAGTGGGAAATCGGGAAAAAAAATTAGAATGAAAAGGTAGCTTATGTTACCCTACACGGAAAGCCAATTCCCCATGTGATCACTCAAAACAGGTGCCTTCCATATTTCAAAATGGCACTCCGTGATCTTCTATCCCACATGCAAATGCTGGCGAGAACACACAGGGTTCAAAAGGAAAACTAAGACAGTGGTTAAAGTTTGCAAATTCCTCTTGATCTGCTACACCTGGGGTGGAAGGGGAAGCAGGCCCCACCTGACTTAGAAAAGGCCACTTAGGGTACAAGCTTCCAGTGCTTACAGACTGTGAGAACAGTTTTTACATTGGTGACGTACACTGGCGTCTTAACTTGTAAGGCTATAATATGATATGTATTAGAAGAGAAAAGAGAATCAAGAGCTACAAAGGTGTGCAAAAATTATCCAGGAATTCTGGCTGTGCAGAGAGGTAGGGGTCTTCTGTGAAGTCTGAAGCAGGACCATGGGCCCTGGGGAGTTCTGTTTGACTCGTTTCAGTTTAGGACTTTGAACCCTCAGCACCATTCGGAAAAACATTCTCTTGGACTCTAACCTAGCTGTGGAGAAGGCTTTCTCTTAAAAGGCACAGATGGCACACAGGACGGAAGACCCCTCTGAACCTAGAGAAGGAGTGGAGGAGAACACACGGTACCTGTCTGACTCTGTCCAGAAGGTACAGCCTTGCTCTGACTGCTCGAGACAGGCAGCTCCTCTGTCCCTGGCAATTCTACTTCTTCAGCTGGCCCCTGCTCCAGGGGCTGCACTGCAGGTTCACATCCTTCCTGGGCCTCTCTCTCACTTCCTTTCATCTTTCCTATCTGGGTGGGGGATCTATTTAAGACATCTCTTTCGTCCACACTTTTGTCCCAAGACGGAGGTGATGCATTCTGAGCTACAGTGCTGGAGACAGTGCCAATGACTTCGGACACCCGAGCTGGAAGAGTCACTGAAATGGGCTCAGATATGTTCATGGAAGGAGATTTGCTAAGCTTCCGTCCGATCTTCGGAGAGAAAGCATAAACGACCTTTTCCGTAAATGAAGATGGCTTAGAAGACTTGTCTTCAGTTGGACTCAAGTCCAGGGTGAAGAACGGACTCAGTTTCTCCTGAACCGGTGACACAGGTTCAGAACTGGCAGTGCTGCCTGGAGTCTGTGACTGGCTACCACCTGCTTCTGCATCCTTCTTACTGGTGCTCGGTTTATCCCTGGCAAACCCTAATGAATCCAGAAAGGAAGCACCGCTCTCCAGACACTCTGACTCAGCTTTCGGAGGACTACACTGAAATGACATCGGATCAAAATCCAGACTGGCCACTCCAATGTCTGGTGGACTCAAGTCAACGTCCTCAGCAGAATGAGGAGACACAAGAGCTGGAATGTGGAGCAGCCCCACTTCCTCTTCACTCTCATTGTCGTGGGGCAGATTATCATAGGAATTGCAGCGGTTCCCCAGCATTTCTCCATTGAAAGAGGCAGAGAGCGCATCACTGCTCGATCTGGGTCTTCTAGGTCGGAACAACTTGGAATCACCTAGTAAAAATGGACAACAGTGTCAAAGCATAAATGTCACAGACACACAACACCACGATTAGTTACCTATCTAGTGCAGCAGTAACATTGCATAAGATAAGGAAAATGCAACTTTTAATTTTCTTCCCACAAACTGTCTCTAGGTGCACAGACATCAGTCACATTTATGGTAAGAGAACTTCCAAATTAACAGGAACATGTGCTATAAGCAGCAAAGAATGCACTGATCCACAGCTTGGATAAGAGAAAGGCAAGGCACTCTTAGATTCCATTACTAATCCACCACTGACAATCGCGTGATGCTAGGCAAGTTTTTCACTTTCTTTGTCTTATTCTATCACTGGCTTCATATATGACTTATATGTAGAAGTCATCACTTAAAATAGCACTTTGAGTAGAGAACAGTGAAAGAAAGGTTGTTTATTGTGGGGAAAATATCCTTATGGTACCCAAATTTCTTTTTAAAGAAAAAAAAATTCTTCCTAGTAAAGAAGTATTTACATGTATTTTGCAAAGCACTCCATTCACACACTTAAAATACTACTTTATTTCTAAGGAGAACAGGCTTTTCACGTCTCAAGCAAACCCAAGCAGCACAGCATAGCACAACACTTGCTTTCTTAAAGCTGGATTCTAAGTTTCAACTTAGGCTGTAAGCACATCTCCTTCCAATACCTGCCAGGAGATCCTGGTCCCCTTTGGAGGCAAACTCATTCTAAGTTGTCATGTCCAGCTGCTAATGACCCTTGAGTAACGGAGGTCATCCACCATCAATTACCAAATGAGGTTCAAAGCTGTTCCCATATACCAAAACTGAAGGAATTAGTGACATTACTTTTAAGCATTGAAAAATATAAATGTTTGCTTTCAAACATTTCAGCCATTTGATATAAATAGCTTTCATGCCTAAATATCTCACCATATTAAAATATTCATGTTTTAACTGAACCAAATTTAATAAATGCCAGTACTACTGGAAGTGGTATTTCATAGTCTTCTTACTAAGCATACGTTCACAACATCGCTATGTATGTGTTCTTTTACACCACCCATCACAGAACATTTTAGTCTTACCATCAACTGCATGGAGAGAAGTAAGAGACTCCTCACTTTTAGCTGAGCGGAGGGTTCCTTCTGCTCTGCCACCTAAATAATCCAAACCAAATAGTGTAAAACCTGTGATTATTAAGGATTATGCAGTTAAAGGGCTTGGTGTTTTTCTTAAGTTTGTATTTCCAAGTGTGATTAACTATTCCTTTTGACAGTCATATTCAGTTTACCACCTTATTACATAAAGCACTACATTATTCTGTTTCCCATATGAAAACAAACCTTTTCCCAAAGCCTATGAACTTGCACACAGTGGTGAACTAAAAAACACTCCTTTCTTGTACATTTCCTGATGACCAACTTGACAACCTTGGGCGATGTGTTTAGAAGTTTTATTTTTATCCATGTGAGTCCATGTGAGTGTATGCATCTGTATGCCAGTGCTCTAGGAGGTCAGAAGAGGGGGATGGACCCCTCAAAGCTTGTTACGGGCGCTAGGAACTAATCCTTTGGAAGAGCTTTCGACCACTGGGCCATTCCTCCAGTCCTCTGATGACATTTTACAGTGGCCCTATCCTCAATGATGTTGCCCTTGTGAAAATACAAGACAATGAGAAATGGAGAAGAAGGCCCTGCGAAGATGTAGGCAGAGGTTGGAGTGAGATGCTACTACCTAGAGGTGAGAGATGTCAGGAGCCATGAGTGGATAAATGAGGTGGGGAGAGAATCTTCCAGAAAACTTACGAGTGACCGCAGTTGAGCTGACACAGGCCAGACTCTGAGTTTCCACACACTTTTGTGCTTCAACCTCAATTTGTATTCTTGACAACGGCAGCCTCTGGGAATTCAGTAATTTCAACTGTGTGCATTCAGCTTCCCTGCTGAGCTCCGTGTCTGCTGACCTGCTGGCAGCAAGCACCCCAAACTGCACATGCTTTACGTTCCCTGCGACTGCTCTCCCTGCTCACCTCTCTTGACAACAACGTCTCTTGTAGTCCTTAAAAAGCCCCTTTTCTTCAGCCTGGCCCTCTTCCCACACTGCTTTCTTCTCCTGAAACAGGATTCTCAGTGCCTTTAAAGATCAGGTGACCGCACCTCCTCAACGCCCAAGCTGAAAAGTCTCTTTCTTGGGGCTGGAGAGCTGGTTCGTGGTTAAGGGCACTGATTCTCTTCAGCAGACCTGGGTTTGATTCCTAGCACCCACATGGCAGGCAGCTCACAGCCAATGGTAACTGCATTTCCAGGGAATCCAGTGCCCTGAGCACCAGGCACATGGAGTGCGCACACACAAATACAGGGAATACATATAATGTGACATTAATTATTTTTTCAAGTTACCATTCCTGACTACCAGCTCACCCCTATAAGAACTAACAATGCCTGCCAAAGATGCCAAACAGAATTCTACTTCAGCTGTGCATGCACACTGAGAGTCATTTTTATATAGATTCCTAATTAGACTCTTAAGGCAGGGCACTACCTTAGTTTTCTTTCTGCATAGTTTGCTATCAAAATATCTAACATATGGGTAATGCATGATTGCAAACTGAATGATGTAAATGAACTGAACATTACTTCTAACAGTACCTAAGCAGAAAAATGCTACTATTCTTTCTAGATTAAGAAGGTGTTCTTATTAGAGCACAAGTTTTTAAACTATTTTAAAGAGTATTTTACTCAAGAGTAATAGATCTATCTGATGGAACACAATGCTCCCATCAGCGAGTTACCTAGGAGAGAGAGAATGTCATTGGTTCCTATAGTTATAAATCTGAAAAGTATGCTGCAAAGATTTGTAAACTTTAAATCTGTAAAATTGAGTATCAAAACAGAACATAACAGCAGTATTTGCATATTACCTGCAGCAGCATATAAGCTATGCTATAATAAGCTATGTCACAAATGAACTATTAATTTTTAATGTGTGTGTGTGTGTGTGTGTGTGTGTGTGTGTGTGTGTGTGTGTGTGTAAAATCTGTAGGAGTTCTTCTGTACATAATTTATATTCTCTTACGAGCTGGTGATATTCAGACCTGAAGACAATTCACCTGTGCCATACAACTGTTCACACTTTACAGCGAGGTGTGTCCTGATGGTATGGGAAAGGAACATCCCGACAAGGCAGCCCCAGGACAGCAGCAGGCGCCCAGAGCCTCCAGGCGGTCTGCTGCAGCAGGACAGGGTGGCAGAGTGCTCACCTTTCAAAGCCATGGCTTTCATCTCCGAGGGCTCACTCTCATTACGCTGCAGCTTGCGTTTGGAGACAGAGGATGACTTCCCCAGATTGAAAAAGGAGCGCCAGCTGCCCACAGGAGACTTTTTCATCTTATTCTGAGGCCGCTTTCTACAACACAGAAAACAGTTTGTCAGTATTAACATAACTGAGGCTCTGTTTTTCCTACAGAACAAGAAATGGACACACGTAGAAAGAACACAGCAGCCTGGGAGGCCCAATGGGAACAGTAAGCAAGCCTTCTCCCTTCCCTGGGTGCACTGTACAGTGCAGTTCTGAATAACATGGAAGCTAAACATGTGGACAGTAACATGAGCAACAGCTTCACCAAGGTCACTTGTACCTCACAATCTGGAAAAAAACAAGTGAAAATAGGACAATGATATTAGGCCCCCACAAAGAAAACTAATTTCCTTAATACTGTGAAATTGTGTGAGGAAATGAAGATTTCGTAAGACCCAAATATGTCTACATCCTAATGCCTACTTTGTGATTGCTACCCAGTAAAGACACTTTTGAGTAAATCAGGACTAAAACATGAAAGCAAGGTGCTCAAGATTAACTCAAGAACGATAAAATAATACTAAGTCCCAACTTCTTGCTTTTCCGTCACAGAAAGAAAAGGAAGGTGAAGGAACACACAACAACGCGAAAAACAAATTCTGGGGTTTTATTAGTGTTGCCTCCTCTAGGGAAAAAGATCCTTACAGTCATGAGCAGAAGCCAGAAGGGTACAGACACCAAAAAACACCCTGCCTAGCAAGGGATTCACACCCTGTGATTAGCGTTTCCTTAGGGAAGTGAGCAGCTCAGAGGGATGCAACTGAAAACTAAGGACAAAACAAAAGCCTCAGTCGTTTGTAACCTTGTGCTGGGTAGAGTTCACGGCTCCTCTGGGTGAAGGACACCTCCTGCACTCAGGAGAACTGCACAGGAGGCTCTGCCCGTCCTGACCAGGCCTCTCAGCTGGGCGGGAGTGCCCAGTCTCAGTTACCAGGGACTCTGATGCTAGTCAGGAGTCTGTTGGAGCTGGATAAGGGACCAGTGTCAGAGAAGCCCCTGCCCATTCACTACTTTCTGGAAAAGTTGTATCAGCACAACTTGTTTTTAAATTCCTAAATAACATTTCTCAGAGAAAAAAGCCAACGCTACACAGTGAACGTGCATCACTTTATTAACAATTTCCTAAAAATCACATTATATTATAGAGTTTTGCAAGAATAATTTTTATCAGTCCTTAGAAAAGGTTCAGTATCATTTATATCCAAGTAAATGTTTTTCTAGAACTGCCCAGATTTTAATGTAATAATAAAATAGTAAATTTAAAGCAAACTATTATCTATAGCTATGAATCTATATTTTAAAATAAGACTTAGTGTACTTTACCTTTCAAGTGGGAACTCAATTATGGTATGAAACTTCCCTTGAAGTGCAGCAGGCCCCTCTCCCACTTCGATGTACTTATTTTCAGTCACGATGGGAGAATTGACCTGAGCCTGTGTTCTTGCCTGGGCTTCTTCCAATGTCAGCAGCTTGGTAGATGGAGAAGAGACCAGCAAGGACTTGGGCCGCGACAGAGAGGCTTCGAAAGGAAAAGGAATAATGTCAGTGTTGTGTGAGTACCACTCTGTCCCCCTTCACTCTCCACCAAGTGACAGTGTTTCAACTTCTCTTCAAGGTCTCTCAATGACAAATATCACAGTGTTTTATATTTAATAAAAAACAGAAGGTGACATTACAGAGCACAGTGAAATTCTATAATCACCTATTTCCCTTCTTAAAAGGTACCAGGTAAAGGTGGTCACTCAACATTTTTAATTTTAGAAGTATTCTTTTCTTTTTCTGATAAATCTCATACCTTTATATATACTAATAAGGAGGGTGATTTTTTTGTTCAATGTTTAAAATCCTTTTAATTATCTTTTCTGTATAGGCATTTTTGCCTTTATGTGACCATGTACTACTTGGCATGCAGTACCCATGGAAGTCTCAAGGGGGTGTTGGATCCCCTTGAACTGGAGTTGCATGTGGTTATGAGCGACTGTGTGGGTTACTCTGGAAGAAATGCCAGTGCTCTTGATTGCTGACCCATCTCCCTAGCCTTGAGACAAGACAGCTTTGATGCATAATGAATTTATAACAGTCCAATATACAGTATTCCCTATACACACACAGAGTGATTGTCAATTTGTTGAGATTGTAACAGACTTCAATTAGCTGTCATCTACCACTGTCACACAGTAGTAGATGAAATGATAATTGCAAAGTTCTCCATTCCTTTAGAATCTTGTTCCTGTAACGAGGAAAAGCCATCCGAGTCATACCTGCCCCTTCCTGCATGACAGCACTGATTTTGCCACTGAAGAGCACATCTACATGATTGAGGATGAACTCAACAACCACAGACTGAATTCTCACTTCCATGAAAGCTGCCGTCCCACTGAAGCAGGCCGACTCTATCTGCTTTGATCTGTGGGGGCAAGAATAGTCCCATCAGCATTGCGAAGGGAGGCCTCCTAACCCACAATCCTTCAGCACACAAGTGAGACACACCAGTGGAAGAAACTATACGTTTACACTATAGTCCCTTAGCTAATGCCTACAGGCTGCTTTAGGGAGATGGAAATAAAATAAGAGTTTGTTTTACTTGTTACATTTTTTTATAACAATGATACAAAGTTTTTTTTTTTAATTCAAGAAAATGCATTCTCTGAAGTTCATAATGAAATATAAATTACCTCAGCAGGTTTGGTGCCCAGACAATGGCAAGGTTTTTTGCATGCATATTTGTGATTGAACAATAGTCCGCTAGAAGAGACAAGTGTCTCATCAGGAACTCCAGTGTTCTGGAAAATGAAATACAACATGCTAACTGAAATAGACACTATATGGCAGTGTGGAGATCATTGGCCTGTAACTTTCTGACAGCAGAATAGAAAATAGAGTGTGCGCACGCATGTACACGTACGTACACACACACACACACACACACACACTTCTTTGGTTACTTACTAAGTTTAAACATCATTCAAAATGAAATTTCCACAAAACTGTTTCCACATCAAATGATACTTTGAAGTTATGCTAGTCTACTTTTAGCAGAGAACTAAAAGGAAAGGGTCTAAACATCTAAAAGCATAAAAACAAGGCATTACAAACCTAAAGGTGGCCTGAGCAATTCCAGTAGCACCAGGAATAGTACCTGGGCAGCTGAAGTGCTTTCATAGTGAAAAGCCCACTCAGCTGTAATGTTCTTGTTCATCTTATTTATTTAAACAATTCTATGCATACTGAGATTACATAACTGAACAGAATACTTTTGGAAATAAAACATGATCAATTTATTAAGTTAAACTAGACACACACACACACACACACACACACCGCTACACACATCCCATGTACACTACCTATCAGTCATCTACAGCATCTCTGGATCCCTAACTATACAGAGATTAAAACCAGTAAGACAGTGGCCAAGAGACAGAACTATAGTTACTATTATTAGAAATAGTAATTTATATACGAGCCACCAGAGATCCAGTTGTGCCCAACATGTACTTCTCTGGCTGCTAGTATCCATCAGCCAGGTCATGACTTACCTGTAGTGTGGTGGGGGGAGCTGCTGGATGACATCATGGATTTTTATTAATCGCTCTTCATCTGTTGCTGCTGAAACAGCATCCTGTAACAGACACAACCCAACAACCCAGTTAGTTTTGCTCGTCCAAATGAGAGTTCCTGACTTTCAATCTCACTCTGAGACTTATCTACAAGTCAAGGTCAAAACACAGCATCAAGAAGGCACACTGCTCCCACACGCTCTGGCACTCTGTTGACACTGTTAGAAAGTGTGATGGTACGCAATGGTACGCATGCTAAGTTAGTAGCTCAAAGCCAGAAATGAAAGGACACCACTGTGAAAACTTCAAAGACCTAGTTCACTTGACTGCTACTTTTTGTTCAAAGAGGTTTTTGATTTTTGTTTTGTGGGTTTTTTTTTTTTTTTAAAGCACAAAATTAATTCTCACAGGAGATTAAACCAAACACATTTTGAATGAAAACACAGCAAAACTACACAGAGACTTTGAGATGATGTATCCCATCCAGTACTCACAGAGAATTTCTCATACAGCTGGTAGGTAAGCAGCGGGTTTGGGAGCTCTCGGAAGTACAGCTTACAGAGGGAGCCCACAGAATGGATGTCTTGAACATAAGGTTCTTTTGTCAGGTCGGGGACATGCTCAGAATCAAATTCATGACTAACCCAGACAGGAGACAAGGCAGGATTACTTTAATGAAGCAAAGAAAATACACACCACAGAACAGAACGCAAGTGCCCAAAATGTTCACCTCTATTTCAGAGCTGCTGTTTCTCTCCAATTATTACATGTAACAAACCAGTATTTGGACTTCAACAGCAGCAAGAGAGTATCTTTTGTCAGCTATCCATGTGGAAATTAAGGACATAACTTTAATAACAAAGAGAAATAACCTCTAGCCCTAAAGGTTCTCTTTACCTCAAAGACTTGCTACTCTCTTCAAATCATTATAATTCATGTATTACATTTGGATTTTGACACCCATGCTAAGGCACATGCGTACAGGTCAGAAGACAATTTGGAAATGCAGTCTCTCCTTCCAAAATGCAGGCTCCAGCTTGGAACTCAGGTCACAGTGTTTGGCCGCAAGTGCCTTTATCTGCTGAGCCTTCTTTCAACATTTTAAAGAGATAACATACTACTGAAGTACTGAGGAGGTTAGTATGCACAGTTCTGGGACACTACAGATAATAAAATGTCATTTAGATGAGAATAATTTGGATATTCTTTCCTAGTTTATCTCAACCATGTTACTGGTAACTATGGTTATCAATGTTACTGTTTTTTAAATAATTTTAATTTGCTGAATTAAATAAGAAAAAAGAAAATGTCAGAGTTTTACCGAAGTCTCTGGATATTGGAGGCAACTCCAGAGAGACGATATATGCCATCCACAATGCCATATCTCTCGATGAATGCTGTGCAGCTTTGAAGTACCTGGGGCACTAAAGAATTTTAAAGACAGATTATTGTGGTTATTCGGTGTAACCAAAGTGACACCCAAATCATCTTAGTTTTCATAAGCAAAATTTCATAAACTGAAGAGCAAATTAATTAGTCTATTATAAAAAAGAAGAGAATCTGTTTATTAAATCTCATACCTAAACCACACTAAGCATGGCTCTGTTTATACATGGTTCAGAGAGTCTCCAACCACAGACTCCTTTAGATTAAGTGTTTAACCCCCACACAACTACAGACTAAATAAACAGACAGCGGTTCACTCAAATACTACCCACAGCAAATGATTTTACAAAGGTAAGCACTTGTCCCAACACCGTAATTACTGTAACACTCCTAATTATGTTTCTTTTACCTTTCAGTCAATGTGAAAGGATAGCTACTTCAGGCATATGGACTGAACAAAAGTTTGAAACTTATGTGATAAACTTCTATAACCATTTAAATTTTTACAATGGCTAAGAATTAGCATTCTTTATTTTGTAATGCAAATTAATCAGCACACAGACTTAACTGGTCATTCAATAGTGTCAGTTAAAATCTCTGACAAGTAATAATTTAGGGGGCATTTCTGTAAAGAAATACTATACTAAGGGAAAAACACCCCGTGGTAAATGAAGCAGGTCAGATGTGCAAATAAGACAAGCTGAGTTACTGAATTTCACTTACTGTACATTACTGTCTTTTTTTTTCTTTCTTTTTTTAAACTGTAATGGTACCCTGCTTTTCCTCTGGCTAGAGTCATGCAATCCATCTTTCAAATTCTATCAGCTATCATATTTTACATCTAAAATCTGAAAGCCCTTGTGATTAAAAATCAAAAAGCAGTGGCAAATAGCATTGAGCACTTTGTATATCAAGGACTAGTCCTTACAGTGTAGACACTTCAAAACATTCTATCTCTTCCTCTCTCCCTCCCTCCTTCCTTCCTTTGTGTGTTCTCCAACATGTGCATGCACAAATACACCATGAGACGTATATGGAAGACACATGTCAACAGAGGGAACTAGTTCTTTCTTTCCATCATGTGGATCCCAGGGATCAAACTTGGGTTATCAGGCTTTATGGCAAGTGTCTTTACCTGATAAGCCACCTCATCAATCCTACAATGCATACTTGTTTAATTCTCAAAGAAATGTACGGTTGGCAGAGTTCTCTTATTACCACATGTTACAGAGGGGAACTACATCTTCAGACACCAGGTTCTCACAGAGGCAAGGAGGGCTGTGACGGAAGTTAAATTCTATGCAAGTAGTGTAAGCACAGAGTCCACACTTCAAATGACTGCAATATACTGCCGGGTGCATCAGGCTCTTTGTAATTTATACTCTCCACCTTGTTTCCTGTGTTCTACAATCCTCTCCCTAACCAGTCTCACCATAAAAAGAACTCTATGCTCTTGTTCAGCGGTTCAGTGGTCACTCTTAAGCTTCACTGAATATCCATAAGGCAAGGAAGCTGCAGCACTCTGCCTGTGTGGTCAGATCAGCATCATTTCCAAGTGCCTCCTGATTGTACACCCTTATCCCTTTATAACGGTAAACTCTTCAAAGTGAAAAACCAAAACAAGCTTCCTCCATCATTGGCCTTCAGCATTCAGAGGAACCATCCTGACATGGGTACAACATCAGCAAGTGACTACCTTGCTCATGTTCCCAGAGCCACTTATTTAATAGGGAGAAGACTTTGGTTTCATACAGGGCTACATTCATTTTCAGCTGTGTAGTTCTACCTCTAAAACACTCAGGAACTTTAGTAACAAAAAAGAGATGTTTAGGTAGCAGGGAGGAAAACATGGAAAACTGTTGAAGATTTTTATGGGTTTCTTAGAAAGAATCAATTTGGTGTGCTAAATACAAAGTCATCTTCCTATATTGTTTATCAATAACCTCAGTGTCTTCACTCAGTTTCTAGAAGTGGAGTAAAATTAGTGTGTGTGTGTGTGTGTGTGTGTGTGTGTGTGTGTGTGTACATTCTTATTGTTTTGTTACTACATATGACAGACTGGCTCATCTACAAGCTCCAGGGACTTCCTGTAACGACCTGCCCTCTCTGTGGCAGCACTTAGGTTCCAGATACTCATGCCACTCCTCTGACTTTTAGGTGGGTCCTGGCTCCTCACACCTGTGTGTTCCCTTGCCGAGCCCCGCCCCTGCCCTTAGCCCCTTGTTCTTCATTAAAGAAGCTTTCCATAGGGCTGAGGATGTGGCTCAGTGCTTAAAGTGCTTACTACACAAGCATGAGGATCAACCTTCACCCCAACTGCATAACATTGGGGTGCAATGGTCCACATCTGTGATCCTAACACTAGAGAGGAGGAGATAGGGAACCTGGGACTTAATAGCTGGCCAGTCTAGCCTAATCAGTGAGGCCCAGTGAAAGACTGTTTCAAAAAATAAGGTAAAGACAAATGAGAAATACATCCAATACCAACCTCTGGCCAAAGCATTTACACGTAAGCACACAGCTCCTTATCAAGCATGCTAGGTCACCTGTGTACATAAGGATTGGCCTTGGAAGAAATCCTTTCAGGAGAGGACTTTGTTTCTTTATTTATTAGGTTCTCTCCAGTCATACATTATTTTATTTTTATTAAAAATAAGCTACCAAAAAGCATAGTAATTTTCACTAGACATATATCATGTGATAGTAAGTTAATACATGCTCATATTCTTCCAAATAAGTAGAAAGACTTTACCAGCTACCCCCCCCCCCAACCAATCTCTAACAAACCAGCCAACTCCACACAAAACAATGACCTAGTTGATACATAGCTATAGAAACCTTCAAAGCGATTCCTCTAAGATGGGATCACTTCAAGAACTATCCACAAATATTCTTAATACAATTCTGGTTTACTTAACTCTTTCAGCTTTTGGCATAATCTTACAAAAAGAGAATAAAGAAATACTTAAATTAGAATTCAGGAAGTTTAGAGTCACTGCTGAAAGAAGTAGGATAAAGACTCCAACAAAAACTCATCCTTGGTTTTACTGGACATGTTGGTTTCAGATCTGTTCTCTTTGTTCACTCACTCTCGCACTGACCAATCCATATTTATTAATTCTATTTCGTATATGGGCACCATGTAGGCCTTGTAGACGAGGATGAAAACCACAGCTGATCTTCAGGGAGATGGCTTTGGGACACTGTCACAACAGTACGGTGCACTCAGAACAAGCACCATGATTTCCAGTTAGGAAAATACACTGACTCGAAGAACTAAATTCAGGAGTGATCTCATCTGGTTTTTTCTCCTACTATGCTCTAGTCAGAAGAGCCTCATATATGTATAATGGTTTAAAATAAGGGCCTTTGCTAAAGAAGACAAGTAACCTCAAACACAGTGATGTGTGGAATTTCCTCTCTCCAGATTTTAAAATACTTTTCATGTATTTTTTTCTTCTTTTTCACAGGGTCTCATGTAGTCAAGGCTGGCTTAGAATTCAATTCCTTTTATAGTCAAGGATGACTCTGAACTTTTTGCTTTCTTCCTGCTTTTGCCTCCCAAGGGTTGGGACTACAAGTGTGCACCACCACGTTGACTCATGAAGTACTAGGGATGAAACCCAGGACTCTGTGCCTACTGGGCAAGCCTCCACCAACTGGGCTACATACCCAGCCCTAATACTTCTGTTTTATATTAAATATAATTTACCTACAAAGTTTTCACTATTCTTATTAGCAATTTCCTTTCAAACTTTTCAGGAAATTGCATTTTAAATATGTACAAGAAATAAAAGAAGCCTTCATGGGGAAAAAAAAAAATCTTAGATACCTGAAAAACTTCATTCCACCTGACCAGGTTTTATAATCAGAGAATTTATAAATACTATAGTGAAAACTTCTATTTGTCAAAACAAAATGTTATGTTGGAAGCTGTCTTCCACTAGTCATGAAGGGAGGGAAAGAGGGATCCACTAACTATGGAGGGAGGGAGGGAGGGAGGGAGGGAGGGAGGGAGGGAGGGAGGGAGGGAGGGAGGGAAAACACTTCAAGGGTTCCACTGAAACCATCTGAGTTGATGCTGGAAGCTCAGGCATGCTGGAAAACAGCCTGGTGAAGGCTGGCTCTTATTAGTGATCCCACCCAAGCAAGGATGTACAATGGTAAGAGACACAAGAAAATAACCTGACTCTAGGGTTAAGGATGTTCAAGTGAGGGATAAAAATAGAATACCTGCACAAAAAATACTGTTGGCAGATTTTTAAAGAGCCAGTCCTATAAATATTTGTAATCTTTAGTGAGCTCACATTTTGTAGAACTATGAGAGTTTAAGCTCTGTCCAACTATCCCGAGTCAACCCTGGCACTAGGGACAAGAAAATAAAGAATAAACAGAAAACTGGCTTGTCAGGCTACTACATGATTTCTTACAGCACCGTGCAAGAGAAACTGGTTGGGTTTGTGATTTGCTCCAACAGGGAGGTGCTGAAAAGTAGAAAGTGTAACAGGATTATCTCTGTAAATCTGATCACTCACTGTGAATACAATTCAGAGAATGAGTCGCTTAGCAAAGTATTACTCAGATACGAGCTTCTCAGACAAAAATGTGTGACAATTGTACATGTTTAGGGTAAAGACCCTAAAGTCTTGATTTGTTTAATAACAGGGACACATGCTCAGACAACCATCCTTAGATTTCGCTGTGCCAACATCAATGTGTATTCACACACACCTGATGATTGTTACTTTATACTCAGGTTGTATGATCTTGCCCACTGTTCCAAGGGCACAAACCTGGACAGCACATTACTGTTCTGAATACAGTGGTTAATCATAGCCCGATGAGTAAATATTTGTATCTGTAAACATATCCAAACATGACAATTGTAGAAAAAAGAACAGTACACCTGTTGAGTGCACTTAGAAATGGAACCTTCAGGACTAATATATGTACTGGAAGAGTCAGTATATGTGCTGGTGTATGTGCTGGGCCCAGGACAGTGCTATGCATCTCTACCTAGAAAACTGTTGTACAGGCTACACTAAACTCACACAAATACTTTTCTTTAATAAATTAATCCTAGCTACTATAACTTTTTATTTCATAAGTTTATTTTTTTATGTTTTGACTCTTTTCTAATCACAGCTAAAACCGAAATGTATTATAGTTTTCTCCCTTAATCTCCTAATTTTTTTTCTAATGATTTCACTTTTTCGATGTTCTTTTTTAGAAGTAAAGACATAAACACGTTACGTTAGCCCAGTCTAACTCAGGGTCAGGGTCTTCGGTACCATAGTCTCCACTTCCCCATCTTGTCTTACTGGGGGCCCACAATGCTTTCTGGGGTCACTCTGAGGCCCTGCCACAGCTGCTCCTGGAGAGCTGTCCCTCTCCAGGTACCCACAGGGGGCAACGTGGCTTACCAACAGGAGGGCCGCAAACTGAGCATGCTGAGGTCTTTGAAAGCTGCTGCCATAGCCGCATCGTGAGTTTGGGGCTCTTTTCCTCCCACAGAGTCCTTTCCTCTTGCTGCTTCTTCATCTGTGCACCCCTGATCCAGTTCCAGTTACTCCACGCCCATCCACTCCTCAAGAACATCCCTGTGACTGAGTACTGCCCTCACCCACACCTAGGGTTAAGGCGTTTGCCAGCTCCACCTCAGCAATGCTGATTTTCCCAACCTTCCTACCCTTGGCAAATCTTGTAAAGCATAAGGACTCCTCTTGCTCATTTTCTAGATGCCATTAGAACATGCTTTGGTGATGCCCCAGCTAGGTTCTGGCAGTAAAGAGTGTTTCAATTTGACCACAACTCCATGCGTCTGAGCACAAGTCAGCAAATGAACTCTTGGTCATCTCCCAGCCCCCAGACTGTCAACTTCGGTTAGTCTCCTTGTCCCTAATAATGCAGTGTTCTGTTGAAAATGTATTCTCTCTCTCCCCTCTCCCCACACTTTACTTTGTTCATATTCTCTCCACTTCCCTTCTCTCACCAAACCTCTTCTTCTTCACCATTCCTTGACTACTTTCATATGCTCAGGAAACAGAGCGTGTGTGTGTGTGTGTGTGTATGTGTGTGTGTGTGTGTGTGTCCCACTGTACTTAACTAGGATTGTCTACATGAGCATGGATGGTAGTACTTAATTTGAGTAATGGTAACTTGCCAGTGTATATACCACTAAGGACTATGACACTCCCTCTCTGGTGACTGCCTATAGCTCCCCAGGGAGGGATGGGGTCTGATGAGATCCTTCTCCATCGAGACAGCGTGCTCATGATATCTTGCATAAATAGTCACCGCTGTTGTGAGTCCATGGGTGCAATAGCCATGACATGCCCAGAGGGGACTGTGTCACAGCACTGCTGATCCTCTGGCTCTCGCATTCTTTCTGCATCCTCCCTGAGCCTTGGAGGAGGTGGTGCAGACTTCCTACTTAAAACTGAGCATCCAAGAGTCATTTATTTCCAGTACTTGGATCAGCTTTGAGTCTCTAATAAAGCAGAACTCTAACAGCCACCAACACTTCTTTCTTCGCCATCAGAGCTCTGTGAGAACGGTTGTCCTGAGAGGAGGGATAACACCACTGACTGGTCTTCTACATGCAGAGTTCTTAATCACTTCCAACACTGTGTCTAGGGAAGCAACGTGGTCTTTTCCTGACAACACTAATGGTGGCTTTTATACACTTAGGGGCCACAGTGAAAAACATAAATGAGGTTAAATGAAATAGAAGAGAAAATGATCCAGTCAAGAGACACAGTAAATGCAAGATGTGTGTTAGGTTACTGCTATCACAGCACACCATATTGTTCCACAGTAACTTTTAAATACAAGTATTGTGCTCTAAAATAACAAGTAATGCATAATGTGTAAAACTGTCACAATGAAACATTTTCTATAATGAAAATGTACTTATTTTAAACATTATCATTCATTGTCCTTATCAGGACTTATGTACATAGCCAGGTCTGCTAGGTCACATCTATAACCCCAGCAGCATTCAGGAGCAAAGGCAGGGGGATCTTCACGGCCATCCTGTACTACATAAGGAGTGGCTTATGCATAAGACTACAGATGCAGCCTGGGCTACATAGAAAGACTCTGACTTGAATAATAAAAAAGTTAGGTATGTCATTATAATCTTATAGTTTATGTTTTATATAATGACCAGCGCCAATGTGACAGAAATACAGAGTGCTGTGCTAGCTTGGACTTTCTGTTGACTAAATCAGGCCCTGCCAACTCCAGCCTGTACTGAGGTTTTGGGAGTCTACAATCTCACCAGGTGACAGGAATTTTTTAGCTACACTATATACACTACAGTCTTACAGGACTGCTGTCATACATACATACATATACATACATACACACACACACATATATATCCTATCACTTCCCAATACAGCATTATGTGCACACAACTATAGTTTATAGTTGCCATTTGTTTATAAAGTCTAAATAAAAGCAGAGTGAATGTAAGGAAAAATAATTATATATAAACATAGGTACATCTTTTTATTTTATATGTATTGTATTTATCATCTTCTCTCACAGTTATGTATATAAATTTGAATATTTTTCTTCGTGATTGTTCTAGTTGTTTTATAATTTAAAGTATACATTTAATTCTTTTAGACTTTAAAATAGTCTATGTGTGTATAAAATATACATTCATGGTATAACTATAGATATACACTGAGCAAACAATCTAGATAAAGTCTCAAATCTTTAAAAAAATCTACACATTTATTAAATGAAATACAAATAATCTAGATACTAAAAAATATTTCTGTTCTAATTAAAATTTCAGCCAACAAAACTTCAAACTCCTTTGCTTCCCTCCAACCATTCATCCAACCACTAAGTGATTCACCCAGAATTTAAGGAGTAAGGAATGTATATTTTAGGTACAAAACCTAGGAGGCTGGTTTGAGTATTTTACAGTCTCAAAAACAACACCGGTCACTGGAAACAAGTGTTTGAGAACATGAACAGGGAGGCTGACAGAAGTTACCTGGACGGATGTAACAAAGCCCCCAGGGTAACAGTGTCCTTTGTACGCTGCCAGCTATCTCCAGCTATCACCCCATCAGAACACTTCTGCGAAGTCCTTCCTAAGTTCTCCCACCCGGAATGGAGGTGAGCTGCCAGGTGCTGAGCTGAACCATGGCACACACCAGTCACCACATCTGCCCAGTGACTGGTGACAGCAAACCAATACAAACATGTCAGGCACTAAGGCCATCAGCTCATAAAGTTTAATATTACCTTCAAATCCAGAATTCAGAAGGTGCTCCCCCAGGTCACAACCAAACACTCTCTCTTTCAAGATTCCCCGCTGCTTCAGCTTCTGCTTTGTTGGGCGAGACTTCATGAATGTTCGTAAGAAAGTAATGAGCTTGCCGTGCTTTTTAGACACTAAAAGAACAAAAAGGAAACCGTGAATATCTTAGCTGTGGCCAGGGGTGACATTTCGGTTAGCACGAAAAGAAACCAACCTTGACCGTCTACCTTCCAGATAACCTATTATAAACACACTTTATAACTGCAGCCAGCTGTCTGACTGTTGATGCACTTTGTTCTCCCTAGCCTGGGGTCCTATCTGATGGACTGGACTCTGTGACCTTTAAATCAAGCCCGCCTGGCAAACAAGCCAGCATGTCAGAGCATGCAAGAAGGAACTGAGTGTGGATTCAGTGTCTTGCTTGGGAAATCTTCATAGTTAGAAAGGCTTGAAGGAGTATAAAGGTAGGTTCCATCCAGTCAGTTCTTTCTTTTTCAGTATTGGAGAGTGAGCCCAGGCCCAGGCATGCCCATCAAGCACTCTGCCTTTACACTTTTTACACTGAGATGCTAAGTTGGTAAGTTGTGTGGACAGCTTTGAACTTGGTCTGTAACACAGGCAGGCCTCGAACTTAAGATCTTTTTGCCTTAATTTCCCAATTAGTTATGACAGGCCTGCATTAACAAGACTGACTACAATATTTTTCTTAATGGTGAGAAATTTCCACAGCATTTTTAAGTCATGGGATACAACTGGAGGAAGAAACTGACTTCCTTCTTCTTTTACCAAGAGGAACACCCTATGATGGCATAAAGCATGATGATCAACCTAATGGCAATAAAAATACCACATTACCTAAATACATCAACTTAACTTCTTTGAAGATCAAAGCAAGCAAGAAGGAAATTAGTATCCGGAGAACATGTTTCCATCGGTTAATACATCAGAAAGACAACAGTCAAAGCACTGAAAACCAACAAGTCCCTGGAATAGTGGTGTTGGCTAAGAAATGCAGCCTTCAGGGAGAGCTACTCTTAAAGACAACACAGACAAACAAATGCCACAGGCTCAGAGATCAGGGTGGATGGAAGCCTCTTTCCCAAGGCCTTACTCCCCTACTCTGTACACGATTGCTGGAGTCTCATTCATCCTACTAGATTCTTCAGCAAATCCAAGTCGTTACCTTCAGAACAGATGAAGACTACTGAGGGAGCTCTGTGCCTCCACAGCAACTGAGCGCCCGGATGGAGCACTCTAGACCTGATCAGACACTGCTCATCCATTTGTGTCTTCTCATGGGGAACACTATTTGCAGATGGAAGCATCTTTCCCACAGACTGCAAGTGTCCTAGCTAAGCTTTCTTGAGACAGACTTCCTTTGCTACAACGCCCAGGAAAAGCCCTGGGCGAACTGGAGCAAACAGTCAACTCCATATTGCACAGGTAGTCATCAAAGGTTTAAAATTTACTTAAAGGCAGTCATGATGCACACACCTTTTATTCCAGCACTCAGGAGGCAGAGGTAGGTGGATCAATGACTTTGAGGCCAGCATTGTCTATACAGAGTTCCAGACCAGCCAGTGCTACACAGTGAGCCTTGACTCAAAACAAAATTTTTTTCTTTTTATTTAGAATCATCAATATAATTGTGGTGTTTCCTTAAATGTGCTAAACCTGCAAAAATTAAAAACTTCTCTATCTGAAGTTCTTTGCTGCAAAATTAAATGCCATGCTCTTAATTTTCCTAGTATGTGGTCAGACATTTATAGTATATTGGTTAACTTTAGAGCCTGTGACACAAACTAAATAATAGGCTGGTGTGTATTTATTTCCCCCTAGCTGCTAGTAATTTTATTAATTAATTTACACTTACTATTGTGTGTACATGTTTGTACAAATTACATTTAATTGTGTATATGCGCATGTACAAAGCATGTGGAAGACAGAAGACAACTTTCGGGAGTCAGTTCTCTCCTTGTTGAGGCAGATATTTCTTATTGTTGCTGTCATAATTTATACTCCAGGCTAGATAGTCCATGAGGTTCCAAGTGATTCTCCAGTCTCTGTCTATAGGAATACTGGATTCCAGATTCCAGACATGCACCACAACATCTGGCTTCTTAAAAATGTTTTACATAAACTGAGTTAACAGGCTTGTGAGGCAAGTGCTTTTACAATGAGCCATATGGTCAACTTTTATCTTCAATTTTAGATGAGGACACCGAGGCACAAAGATGGTAAGTCAACACGCTAGGGTTAAATAATTAGAATTCAAAACTAGTCCATTTGCTAACACCCGAGCTCTTAGCTAAGGTACGACTACCTAAGTGAAGAGAGCAGGGAATGGCGATGTTTTCAGTGGCGAATAAGGAAACAGGTAGGCCAAAGTAAACACGACGCGGGAGCAGAGGAACTCTAGGAGACGACAGGACAGTCAGGGAAAACTGTTCCAGGAGTATGTGTCAGAGCCAGAAGGTGTGAGAGCTAGTGGGGCAGCAAGTATTCAATGTGGTTACAATGACAGGCCACAACAGAGTATGGGTTTATGCCGTGGGAACACACTTACTGACTACCTTACACAATCTGAAACAAGTGATTACTTAAAAAACAAAACAAACAAACCAAACCAAACCAAAACAAAACAAAACAAAAAACCCTACCCAGTATGTATATGAGAAAGCCAAAAATGCACCAAGAAGGAGTTGGTTGAATAAGTCATTTTACATTCACACATAATTATTGATGTACATTGCCTTGCTCCTTTGGCTGTTTTTTGTTTGTTTTTTGTTTGTTTGTTTGTTGTTCTTTTGGAGACAAGGTGTCACTATGTAGCCCTGGTTGGCCTAAAACTTCCTGTGAAAACCAGGCTAGCCTTGAACTCAGAGATTCATCTACCTTCGCCTCCCAAGTGCTGGGATTATAGGCATGCATTACCACACCCAGCCATGTTTTAAATTTTTTAAAGCCTATCAACTGATACAGTATAATCTCTAAGATAAACTGAGTTTGAAAAGTAAGCTATAGAAATTTATCATACAAAAACAATGAGGAATGCATGTATCTCTCACAAACACTAACAAATTCACACACATACGCATGAATATATATATAAAGAAACTTTTAAGATTTATTTTTTAAAGTAGATCTCTTTTTTTAAAGATTTATTTATTTTATGTGTATGTGTATGTGTATATGCCTGTACGCATGCCTGGTGTGATGGATCCCCTGGAACTGGATCCATCTGGACAGTTGTGAGCTGTCATGTGGGTGCTGGGAATTGAACAAGGTCCTCTAGAGGAACAGCCAGAGTGCTCTTTAACCTCTGAGCCATCTCTGCAGCCCACTAAGATTTATTTTTATTATTCATATTTGTATGTATTCAAATGAACTCCTCAGTACCAGAAAGGGTCAAATATTCTTTTTTTCCATATTACTTAGAAACATCATACCTAGAATTATCAATGGGAATTAATTACAATAGAAATCACAACTAATTGGTAATAATGAGATAAATGTACAATTATGATCCTATAACCAAACTTGCAATACAATAAACCCCATTATTCAGAGAATACCCAGTGTTCAACTGGTCTTTCCAGGGCAGTAAGGTGGTTTTAACTGTGCTTCTAGGTTGCTAACATGGCTTTCTTTCCTGGGTAGGGTGATGAGTGTGCACATTTATTTTTTTCTAAAACAGTGACACAAGGCCTAACCGATTAAAGCTGCAATTAAAATGAAGACAGTAGAGACCGTCACTAGCAGTTCTAGGCTCCACCTGTACTTGAGGGTGCAGAGAAGCTGCCTGTGTGCACACCCTCCTTGCTCCTGTCACCTTTCCAGAACCATTACATATCACAACATGACATCCAGTCCTCGGAGTGGGGGCTGGAAGGATGACTACATCCCAGCCTAAGACCTAAAATAATAGACATTCATGGTAATAAAGACCAATCAATCACACGGGATTAGAAATTAGTTAAACAAAATAAAAATGTTCAAATTAATTGTACTCTAGCAACAATTCCAAATTGTTCATTCATATTAGTTTTCTCACTTAAACCTTCTTCCCCATTTCTCACATACTAATATGGTCAAAAAGAACTCACTTTGGACATAAGAAATGTCTCCCTCCCTGTCCAATGTTGTCAGTATACTCCCTTGAAAGGCAAAAACAAAGTACTCTCAATTCTATTCTACACTTCTGCTGAGGACTGCAAAGATTGGCTGTAGATGGTTAAGTGCTGACAAACCCATTCCTATGGAGCAACATAGCAATGCTGTGGAAAGGGAGGCTGGAAGGGTCAAGGTCCACAAAACATGCTAGATTAGAGACAATCGAACAATAAAATGTGTAAGAAGTAGAGTATAAAATGATACCACTAAAGCAAATCACATTCTATACCCAAATTTCCTATTCCAGAATAAAACGAAACATGGGTCACAATACTAAATTCTTCCATGTTATTTAGCCAGGACAGATTTTCTATCTGCAATCTTTTTATAAGCTAGGCAAACCTACCAGACTGGTCTTCCTGGTAGTTACACGTTTTAGCAGTATGACTTAGTCTTGCCAACGTAAATCTTTATGACACCAATTACCAGTTTATGGGGAGATACTAAAGACAGCCACTTCTGTAGAGCATGGTGAACCCTGATATGGAGGCTGGACACTGAGGTCTTTAATTACATGACAATTGCCAAACAGTCTCAAAGTAGACTTGAGTTCTCACAATTTACTGGAGTTTTCTAAATCAGTTCTCACATACCTTTTGGACTAACTTAGTATAACACAAGGCTTGGCTTAGTTTCTGAGGGTGTAAAAGAAGCTGGTTTCGATCTAGAGAATGCCCCAGCATTAGGTTTATTTGAACATTCATCATTTATAACATCTGTAACAAACTCACAACACCAAGCAGGTAACATTTTGGGTAAAAACACCACGTGGAGATTTCCCTGCAAACTGAAGATATAATAAATTTGTGAGTCTATATAAAGCTTGTAATTCTTGAAATTCAGTAGTATTTTACACATTGTACTGGAAAGCCTACCTATGCTTTGTTCTCAAACATAGATTAGATAACCATCTGGTAGAAATTCAACAATGGGAATACAAGCATGGGCAACTACTACACGATAGTTATGCTGTAGTAGAACAACCTCTTTCAACTTAGCATCCTAAGTCTTGACTGTGTCCTTTGACTGTTTTCCCATTACATAAATATAAAAAGATTTTAATTTTTATTCAAAATTCTTTGTTTGATTTTATTAAATACAGCACTATTTATATACACCATGGAACACATAGTAAGGGTTTTGATCTAGATCACTACTAAGCTGCCTTAATGGGCTAATACAAAATTCTGTTTTTTAAAAGAAAACATAAAAGGTAAATTTAAGGCCTGCCTTAGTCTGTGATCAACCTACCAGGGCCACATTGTTAAAGAATACTGACTCTCCCTCTTCCATCACTTATCAAATGCCAATGGCGCCTCAGCCAGGCGTGGATTTCAAACTCACCCTGCTCCCCACTGTGCTCTAGAGTAGTCTTTTGTCTGGCCTGAGCTTTTGAAGATCGTGTGTCTGCTGTTATAAGTGCTGTAAGTTCCTATGTGCAACTACCTACTGTGTCCAGAAAACAGTTTCCTTGGAGTTACCCACCAACTTTGGCTCTTACACACTTCCCACTCCCTTTCTATGACCCTCAGCTTTATGGGGAGGAATGTGACATTTGTGTCCCACTTGGGAGTGTTCTGTAATTGAAGTATGTGGTGTTTTCAGCAATTCTGTCTTATCATCAAGTGCTGGAAGGCAGCCAAGGGTATTGCCAATAGCTTGTAATGCTTAGTGTGGGATCTATGGGACCCCTTTGGCTAACAACCCAAGGAAAAGTAACCCTTCCTGGAACTGGGGGTTTTATTTGCTAGCATGTGGAGTCAAGTCTGGGTATTGTTCCCATATTGTATGACAACTCTATTAAAGCTCTTTTAGTTGGGTAATATGAACTGGAACCAATGGGGAGGAGGAGGAGTGGAAGGAGGGGACAATTCCTACTTCTTCCCTACCCTCCAACTCCTCTTCCTGCTCCACCATTGCACATCAGATTTCTGCACATCAGATATTTACATTATGATTCATAACAGCAAAATTACAGTTATGAAGTAGCAATGAAGATAATTTTAAGGTTGAGGGACCACCACAACATGAAGAACTGTATTAAAAAGAGGGACTGTATTAAAGGGCTGCAGCATTAGGTAGGTTGAGGACCACTGAGTTAAACAAAGTATCCAATTTCACATATCCATCATCTAGGTTTTTTAAGCTTAGCATTTTGCCCTATTACTTGCCCACATTCATTTTTTTTTACCCATTTTAAACTAGGGAATAAAGCGCTATAGACTGTTGAAGCAGTAGACTCTCCTTAAATCCTATTTTCTCGACACAGAAAACGTTCAGACTTAGTATGTTCCATCCTCACCTGCGCTTTGTACTGAAACTACATGTGTATGTCATCACAAACAATTCAGATGAGCATGTTGTGGTTTAGAATTTTAGGAATGAAATCATGACATCACACTTTACATCGTTATATAGTTTGAGATTTATTCCTGGCACTTGTGGTTTAGTATATTAATTTTTCACTGTATTAATCTTCCCTTTTTAAGTATATGCAATCATTTCTACCTGCAGTGTGCTACTGGCAGCTAGAGTTTTTCTTATTTTAATCAATGATGCACTAAGTAACAACTTAGTAAGTGCCTCTGTGACACGGTCCTCTGGCAGCCATGCTCAGAATCATTGGACACCAGAGTACTCTGCTGTCCGGCCTCACTGAAGTTCACCAATGAAACCTAAAATAAAAGTCTGAAAGCCTCCTACTTAAACTTTACCAAAGCTGTCCCTAGAATGGCAGTCCCTAGATAATTTACTAATACCATACTCCCACAGAATGTATCAGAGCCCATCCTTCACACCTATGTCCTATTTTGTTTATTTCTTTTATCCACCTCATGAACACAATACTGTACTTGACTTTAATGTACTCATGATTGTTGGTTTAGTGAGCATTTAGCTTTACTGGTTGCTCATTTTCCTCTTTAATGGAATAATTTTTACTTTTTTTTATTGCATTTTTCTTACTGCTAGGTATTAATTTCTTACATAATCTGAAAAAAGTCTGTCAGTTGAATATGTCACTCATAACATCTTTACCATGTTTATAGCTTTCTTTTTATTGTACAAATTAAAGTATGTCTTTAGATATGGCATCTATACTTTATGGGATTTTTCTTTACCCCAAGCCATAAACATATTGCATGATTTCCCATATAAAAATTCAGCACTTTACATTTTTATAGCTCTTTTCCATATGTGTTGTCAATTATTCTATTACCTTTAACTAAATACTTCTTTGTCTACTAATCTATAAAATTGTTTTGTGAAAAGATGTACACTGATTTGTGTAAGTCCACTCCCCATCAATACCTTACTTTAGTTTTTTTTCTAGTACTTAATGAAGACGAGTCCTTCCACTTACTCTGAACTCTTCAAAACTGCCCTGCATTTTCAGTCCTATAATTTAGAATCAACTTGTCAAGCTGCAGGGTGAAAACCTTTGGAAAGGTCATTGAAACTACATGTAATTATAGGTTATTTTGAAGGAATTTAAACTTGTTGAACTACAACATTGAGTCTCCTCACCTATGAACATAGTGTTTCTCTCCCTTTATTGAAGGTTCTTTCACATCCTTCAATTACTTTTTCTATGAAGGCCTTACCTATTTTCTGTTATAACTAGTCTTAGAAATGCTACTGTACATACTCTCTTTTTCCTAAATTACACACTGTAACAATCTCATTACTACTATGTAGAAAATTAACATAGTCTGGAATAGTAAGGTTTCTAAGGTTCCAAATTTGCCCTGTAACTGCAAGCTATATGACTGCAGATAAGCTAACTATAATTCTTTATCTACAAAAACACTGAAAGTAGTAATTATGTAATAGGGTTTTTGGTACAACTGAACAATTTAAAAGTCTGAAGCACTCACTGCTGGACAGAAAACTTAACAAACATTATTATTTTTATTCAATAACCATGCTGACCCCCATTATTTTTACTGATTCATTTATTTTTTCATTTATATCATGTGTGTGGAGTTCTTGTGGAGGCCAGAAGAGGGAACCAGATGCCCCTAGAACTAGAGGTGCAGGTGGCTTTGAGCTGATGATGTAGGTGCAGGCAATCAAACTCAGGCCCTGTGCAAGAGCAGTACGAACTCTTACCTGCTAAGCTCCAGTTTCTGTTACTATAATAATGTGACTGTAGACCCTTCTAGACTGACATATAAATAATCTAGATTTAGTCCTTCCATTCCAGTCTTTTATTTGTTTCTGTCTAGCTTAACTGGATCTTTAAAAAAAATGTTTATCTTAAATACAAGAAAGAGAAAGAGGGGTAAATAGTAAGGATGTCTGAAAAAGTCACTAGGAATCATATTAGTAGGTACCTACCTAAAAAAATAAATACCTGTAAGTCTGTATATAAATATACATACATAGTTTCAAGGAAATTCTCTCATTCAGGTTGACAATGCTGCCTCCAAAAGCCAAGGACATCTAACAAAAACACAAACCCCCAGCAAGGAAAGCCCTCTTTTGAATTGCTGGTCAGGGTTGTTCAAGAGACTCCCCAAACATCCTGTACTACAGCTGTTGCCTTTGGTTGCTCACAGAGGCAGAACATAATTCCCTGTTGCTGAAGACACTATGCACTTCAAATGCAGGGCCCAGAGGCCTCTGAGCAGAACTGACCTGAATGCTTCCTCATGAAGACTAGTTTTCATGAGACCAGAAGGTACCATGCAAGCTTCCAAAGGAGGGAGGCAACCCACAGTTCTACCAGCTATGAAGCCAATGAAGCCCAACAAGAACCAGCATGGCACACTACTCCTCAGGGTACAGCAATGGCACACATACCCTGGCAGTAAACAACAGTCTCTATTGGACTTAGACATGCCTGCTACTGGAAACCTAGCCACCTAACCAGGGCTGGTGAAGTCATGGATCTTAGAGGAGGTTCTACGACAACCACTTCTCTGAACCAGCATCATCCCTACCTACATCCTAAATGTTTATCCTTGTACTCCCAGATAAGCCTAGTCCTCACCCCTCAGCAGGGGAACTTTGCAACAGATCACAACCATTAGAGAAGACCACAAACAATCAAAATACAGAGCTCCTAAATTTAAAAAAAAATTAAAATTAAAAAACAACAACAACAACAAAAAAAAAAAACAGAGCTCTGGAGCTCAGACCCAACCAATCCATCTCCGGTATAACTCCTGCACCAAGGCAAGGATCACTGTACTGTGGAAAAGAAATGAAAACAGAGACCATGAACTTGAAAGAGTTCAAGGAGGGATACGTGGTAGGGCTTGAAGGGAGGAAAGGGAAGGGGGAAATAATATAATATTATAATCTCAAAAATAAAAGAAATAATGCTTTTAAATGTGTATATTGTTCCCAGCTTTAATCTGATTGTTTCTTGTATTTCACCATTAAGAATAACTTCTGGTCTTTTGGGTAGAAATCACAAATGTGAAGAGTTTCCCTGTTTCTAATTGATAAAAAGTATAAAGTAAACTGGTGATGACCTTTATCAGGTGATTTTTGTATCTGATTTTTGTATCTACTAAGATGATCTTTTAGTTGTCTTTTTTTTTTTAACTTTAAAATTTTGGAAGTGGTGAGTTAAATTCAACCCCCCTTTGAAAGTCTTGTATGACCTTTCAAATCCTTTTCAGGTAAAGAGATTTGATGAAGAGGAGTCAGAATTTCACAAAGGAAGCTACAAGCCCCAGCAAGTCCTTCTGCAGAACTGGAACAAATATTAGAAGTCAAAGAAAACACGAGGACTGGTTTTTAGTAAAGAAAGACACATACAGAGGGATTCTAGTATGACAGCCTAGACGATGACTTCTAAACATGAGTTTGCTGATGCACTAACAGAAAAGAACAGACTAGGATTTTCATATATAGTCTTAAATAGTACCAAGGGATACAGGCAAGAGATGTGAAAATGACCGTATTTTTGGCATGCATTCCTGTATAACCTTAAAGGACCTTTGGAAAACAAAGAAGTAATAGTTTGAGTGAGCTTAGCACTTGAGTAGGGCGTGGGGAGGAAATATTGATACAAATGAAACTTCCACTTGCAAATAAATGGACTCAAAAATTATGTGTAAGTCCCTTGAATACAGTTCTACAAATCTCTAAAGAACACTTTCTAGGTGGTTTGAGCAAGATCCTAACATGCAACTCAAATATTAAAGGAACTGAACTAAAAAAAAGCTTCTAGTAACTGAAATACAGAATTTCTGAAAACATTTTTCTCTTATACCATTGGAAAGTTGTCATATGAAGTTCTTAGGATGGATAATGTTGTAACCTACTCCTTTATATCATCATTTAGCCACTTACTAAAATTAGATATGAGTTTGTGAGGGTTTTAGGGGGTAGGATCTTGCAGCCCAGCATGCTTTTAAATTCCAGATCCTCCTGTCTGAGCTCCTATGTGCTGGGGTTACAAGGTCAATTTCAGGAACATTCTACAAAACACAGTAAAGAACTTTCTTGCAGAATAAATACCAAGTTAAGCTGTTATTAAGGAATAAGGACATGACCAAGATAGTCTACCCTGACCCTCTTCTTATCTCTGTAAATGCTCTGGTCTATTCAGTGAGACAGCTGTCCTTTCTCTGACACTTTGCACGGCTCTGTTCCGGGTCAAGTTACACATATCTAAACACTATTACACTCTTAGAAGTTTATGCTCAAACAGAAATATTAAACAAAACAATTGCCTCCCCATTATATGCCATGTTAAGGGTTACGGGCACACCAGCATTTCTGCCTCTCTTCTTTTTACGTATACAGCAATATATTATCAAGATAACCTAGCACCCATATTTCAAGCCTCTTCAGTTTATCTGGTACTATTCTTTACCTACATAGTTTATATATAAAAAAAACAAAAACAAAACAACAAAAAAGTCATTCTATTTGAATATTTGAAAACACATACTTGAGCCAATGACCTAGGGATTTAAAGCTTTTATAGCTTTTCATTACTAAGAGAAATGCAGGTGGAGAAACACTTATCTAAAATTCTTGGTAGCAGAAATGCTTTAGATTTTAGAAATTTTCAGATTTAGACACATCTATCTGTCTGTCTATCTACCTGAATATATGTCTCTCCATATATCTATGGAAAAAGAGAGGGGACCAAACCTAAATATAAAATTCATGTATATTCTACATATGCCTTATATACAGTAGTCTATGGGTGACTTTATGTAATATTACAGTGTATTTACATTTTGACTGCAATTTGTCACATGAGAGCTGGTGTAGAATTTTTCACCTGTGACATCATTTTGATGCAAACTGTTTTGAGTTCTAAGCACTTCAGATTAGGTATGTTCAACCTATGGTCTGATGAAGGTGAGCCCTTTGTTGGCTAGTCTAGTGAAGAAGTACTGGGTCAAGAGAATGAAGATACAGTTTTGACGACAATTTTTGTTATACTACAAACAAGGAAATCTGTCAGTATAAGTAAGACCTTAGTTTAATGGTGTAATAAAATGTTTCACTAGGCAGCACAAATCTCGATTTCAGTAAAAGTACCCCCAAATATAAAATTCTTTGGGAAAAATGTCAAACAGCATAGAAAACCTCAAGTCTATGTAAAATATGTTTTAAATAATTTACCAGGAGTGTTATCTAAAATTTAATTGGAAAGCTCTGTTTTAAAGGGGGAGGGCTTCCGAAGTCATCTGGGTAAAGGGTAGCCTAAGAACTTAATTTTAAAAAGTCACTATTAAGGTTATCGTTTAATGTCTAGAATATTAAGTTTAGTTATTTTTTTAATTATTTTGTTACATGGATGTTTAAAATTAGAGGGTGGAGTCTTTATATAACTAATTTATATAACATTCCTTTCTAGGACTTAGGCATAAAATTATGCCTATGGTTATGCTATATGAAATCCTATTGATTATTTTGGTTTATTTGCTTCCAAGTTTTTAGAAAACTGTAAAATGACATTTATATTATGATTTTTATTAGCCAATTCCATATATATTATAAAGATTAACTTTGGGTCTATGTTTCAAGAAGGAAGTTACTGTAGCAAAAGAAAAAATACAATAATTTACCTACATAATTCTGGGTTTCTGCAGAATGATGCTCAAAAGCCAAAATCCCAGTGTCTTCTATAATTAGCTTCTGTTTTTGAAATCAGGATTACAAGAGTTGTCCAGTCTTGGACTTTGCACCTCAATTCTCCAGACACATATTCAAAAGTTCTTTAGGTAAGTCGAGCTTCAGCTTTTAAAATGTCCTTGATGTTATTGTGGAACAAAAAGTACAGAATCACTCCTGCTCGATCTGCATCATTACTAATCGTGAAAGTAAGAAAAAACATGATTCTGCAGCTGATGCAGGTGACAGCTGCAAGAAGCTGCCAGAGAGAAATACCTAAAGCCTGCACTGCTCTCAGGCATGTCTGACATTCCAACCCCACAGGGAGGAAGCAGGGATCCTAGGAATGCCTGTCCAGTCCTGCAGGCTGGGTTGAGAGAGAGAGAGAGAGAGAGAGAGAGAGAGAGACAGAGAGAGAGAGAGAGAGAGACTCAGAGACAGAGAGAACACTCTACTGACAGTTATATACTGACAGTTATATAACAGGCTCTCATTTGCTGATGAGGGAGATGAGGAGCCATTTCAAAACCAATGCTGACCTGAAAGCAAATTAATGGCATTAAAGGCTCTGGAAAATAGGTCTGCAGTGAATTTAAAAAGAGAATCTTTCGGAGACAGAAGAAAGAAGAACAGCTGACATGGAAAAAGCTAAGCAGAAACAGGCAACCAGCTTCCCCACACCTACCACAATGCACTCAAATGGTGTGTCTAAAATACATGGATACTTGACACTAAGGCAGCATCAGGCTGTTGTGCTTCCCAGAGGACACAAAACACACCAAGTTACAGCATGGAGCTTTAACAACCATGTACCTTGGGAAAATGTCATGACATGAGATAAGGCTCTCAGTATCTCCTCTGCTTGTCTGATTTTTTTTCCAGGAAGCTATGACTCTTACTAGAAATGTCAGAGGCACAAAGCTAGATTATGTGACTTTAGGTTGACATAAGTAAGCTGTATGTTTTTTCATCTCACAGACACTTGTGTTTTATTTTTAAATTTCAATAACAAACTAAAATATATATGAGTGGTTTTGTTCCTCAACTCTTTGCAAAAGCAAAGTGTGTTCTTTTTTTCTAATAACTTGGTGACTTTACCAACCCAGTTATATAAAAGACTATGACTAATTTCATTTCTAAAAGTGGAACAAAAGGAAGATTTGCATTTTACCAAAAGCAAGTAGGAGGAAACATGAGGTGGATGTAAATTTCTTGATGCTGAATGTATTTTAATACCAGAATGAGATATAATACACAGGTTTTTTTTAACCTGCTGAGAGGTTTAATAATATTTGGGTTCTTATTTTTACAAGATGACTTACTACTATTTGGCAAGTATGATTTCAGGAAGAAATGTATTAATATGTACATTCTCATAAAAATTAAAGTATAATTTTAGGAATTCAGGTATATCAATACTCTATGAACTTCTAGGAAAAAAAAATTTTGAAACCTTAAATTCAATGGCATGCAATTCTCTTTCCTAGATACTATTCTTTCTTCCTTGATTAGATTCAAACATAAGCATCTCCCTATTTTACTGCCACTGTGGAGTCTGTTAAGTCTATTATACAGGCTGGTGTGGAGCATCAGTATTCTCATAGGTGGGCTGGGGGAGTTGGGGAGGCTTTAGAGCAAAAAGTGAAAGGAATGGCTTCTAAACGTAGACATTTTGAGAGTCTGGAACTTATAATAAGGCAAAAGCTGGTCTTTGAAGTCAGACCCAGGGATTAGGATCCAGCCCCTCCTTACTTCAAAATTCCAAAGTTTTAGCAAATTACCTATTGAAACCTTACTTCCTTCATGATACAATGCAAAGACAATCCTCACAGCCACCACTTAGCTCATAAGAAATGACAGATGCCAAAGGCTCTGTGTCATTTTCCCATTACAATTTCTCTTTCTCTTTATCTGAAAACTTCAGTAATCTCCTTGGTGCCATGGCTGACCAAGAATCTGCCTCAGCTTTTCAGACCTTGTTTAGTCTAATCTGGCCACATAACTCCATGGGAGACCCGAGCTAAAGGGAGGGAACAGACAAATTCAGGATGGTTTCTACTTCCCTCCTGTAATTTTCTACCTAATTTTAGATTTCTGTTCTCTTCTACTAAATACAAAACAATATTATCCAGTACTTAGAAGGAAATAAAGTTGTGCTTTCAGATCTTTTGACTGAGTGACAGATACAAAGTTGACTGCAAGTAAGAACTCTAAATTCTGAATCTCTGCACCTAATATTTTGAAAATTACAATACTGATTATAATTTAAGCTACGGTAGGTCAATTTTGAAAAGAAAAAATAACTGGGCTGATTTGCGATCTCAAAAAAATACTTATTTCCATACCATGCTTGTGAAATAGCGTAGTGAAAATGTTTCATTGTCAAGCAGCACATGAGCACAGCCTAGCCATGCACTCTCTGGGAGTACACAGTCCTCCGGGAGTGGGCAGCTGTCCTTCTGGAGGGCAGTGTTGGAGGGGCAGACTGCTAGCAGGAAAGGGACAGTAGGGGCTGAATTCCTTATGCTAACCAAAGCAGCCTTTCCAGAGCCTGCTCAAGTCTTCAGTAAATCAGCGCTGCTCATTTTCCATCAATCAAGCACTGAAATAGCATTAGCCCACAAGAAACATTTACTTACACACACACACACACACACACACACACACACACACACACACACACTCATCTAATAATGAAAACTTCTATTACATTAACTTATTAATCTAGAAGGCATTACCAACTAAGCTAACCAGAAACAGCAGAAAAATAAATGTTTACTAAAACTCTCTGGGAAAATAATACCTGTGCAGGTAAAATTTTACTTTAAGAAGTCATCACATCTCTACAAACAAGACAAATATTAATGCTATTATTCCATTTCCAGGTAATACTGAATCACAACTCACTTAAGAACCAAGGAAACATGTGCTCAAATATGATCTAAAAATAGCTCCAAGGAATTAGTCCAAACAAAGTTTGAATGAAATATTGAATGACAGATTGAAATCTCCTTACCTCTTGCTGTGGTGCAAGTTTTAGGATCAGTATTTAAAATTACCCTGTGACTGTGTTTAGCAGTAGAGTCGGCAGGCAGTGGGAGCTGTGCATTCAGTGTAGCAGCTTAAGAATACAGCATAATCACACCAGCTCAGATCTTATCCAGCACGTGAGCGCTCCTGGCCAGGTCTCCACCACACTTGGAGGTGCCAGCTGTTTCCAGGTCCCCCTCTCAGAAGCTCTTGGCCCAGATTTCAGGCCTGTTTGAGCCAGCCTCTGTGAGAGCTCTGCATCAGGAGTTTAATCCTCCACTCTCAGCCAGTGCAGCTTGGCCACACCACAGGAACGCCCCAACTTAAGCTCACACTTGCAGAACAGGCTTCACCAGCACGCTCCACCCATCAGCCTCGATAGGTGAGCACTTCCTGTTCAGAAAGCAGCCCTAGCAAAGTGCCATTTAACTGTGCCCTTCATGCCTTGCCAGTTCCTTACTATTCAGTTACTTGTATTTGCTAAGTGGGTGGGGGCAGCATATCTGACAAAACGAGGCATGTCAGGCCAAAGAAAAGCAAGTAATCAAGTAGGAAGGATTGTTAGCAAAAGGCTGAGTCATAAAACCCACTGCAACAGGCTAAGGGAACAAATCTTTCCGTATCTTTGCTGATACTAAGTTGTGACTGTATGCTACAGACAAATTTTAAAATGCTTCCATTTACACAGGCTCTGTATGAAAATTCTGAGAATGACAGTTATGCATTCATCAGGGAAAAAAAAGTTTCTCAGAACGGAAAATCCGGAGCTTCCAAGAGGAACTTTCATCACACAGGTGTGAGGCTCACTTCACTTGTCCAAGGTACTTCCAGGCCTCTACCAGAGCCATTCACCAGCAAATGAGGCAATCCTCAGCAACCTCTACCAGAGGAGCATTCCACCGGCCTCAGCTTGTCACTATGAAAACAGGATCATTAGCTAGCTACATAAACACTACACACTGAAAAGAATCTTCACTTGCCCTACATTATCACCACTGAGCTGGAATTTTTTTTTTTTTAATAAATGGGAAAACACTGACATATCTTTCTGTTCCAATTGAGGTTTTACTAATTCCAGTGTAAAGTTCACCACCAGATATTGTTTTCTTCACCAAAATCATTATATTGTACCAGACACAATTCTATGTACTTACTAAAGTTCATCCTAACTGAATAAAGCTGATAGATACTGTTGTCTGATCTTACAGATAGGCAGAGAGGCTGAGCGACATGCCAAAGCTGCCCAGCTATGAGGTGGCAGAGACAATGCTCACAGAGGATTTACATTCACCATGCCAGACTGTCAGTTACACTTACTCTCTCCTCTTTTTGAACATAGCTCTGAATATAAAATTATTGCTAAATGGCAAGCCACAGTAAGGAAAGCAATGCATTAATTTGATTTGAAAATACAAAAGGACACACAGAATCCCAAGTATGGCAGGAACAAAGCAAGTTAACTTCCCACTAGCGGGACAGCTGTGAACGTGAGGGTTCTGTTGAACAGGATGTAAGGCTCCTAAAATTTATTCATGACAGAGAAGGCAAACCCATTCTTTTCAGTTTCAAATTAAACACCCCTCCCCATCCTTTCTTTGCTCAATAGAAAGCCAAGCAGAAGAGGACAAGGGTGAGAGGAAGAGAAAGAAGGGAAAAGATCAAAGGTGGCTGCTGGGACTCAGCTGGTAGAGTGTCTTCCACACAGGCACGAATTCTCAGTTCCCCAGCACCCAGCCCCAGACAGAGGGCCCAGTGTGGTGGAAGGTGTCTATAATCCCGACACCCACCCCAGGGAGGAAGAGACTGGCAGATACCTGGTGCTCTCTGGCCAAACAGTCTTGCTGAATTGGTTAGCTCCAAGTTCAGTGAGAAACTCTATCTCAAAAAATAAGAGTGATTGAGAAAGACATTCCACTTCAACCTCTGCACTCCACATGCATGCAAGGGTGTGCACACACCCACACAAAGTCTAGACACATACATGCTCTCCAGACAAATACAAAGAATAAAGGAGGGGAAAGAAGAAAAACATATTATGTAGAAAAGCCTTTTTCCCAGCACTTGGGAGGCAGAGGCAGGTGGATCTCTGTGAGTTCAAGGCCAGCCTCGTCTACAGAGCGAGATCCAGGACAGGCACCAAAGCTACACAGAGAAACCCTGTCTTGGGGAAAAAAACAACAACAAAAACAAAGACTGTTATCTATGCCCAGTGTAAATAGACAAGAAAGTGTATGCAAAAACTGGCCGATCTGGGTGTAAAGTCTACACTCTGGTTAACTGTACTGGGATAATGTCAGTTTCCTGCTTTTGATTATGCACTACATAGTTATGTAAGATGTGGCAACTCGGAGGAGGAGTGACAAGTACAGGGACCTCTCTGTGCTATTTCTGCAACTTCTTCTAAGACATTATTTCAAATGAGAAATCTGAAGTCCCTCTAACTGAAAAACGCACTGTATTGTGTCAACTATTGATCACTACGGCAGAGGGGAAGTCACTTGTCCTTTTCCCCTCATATCTCACAAAATGTTTAGAACTATCTATCTGTGACAAATGGAATAGGCTGTGCCTTGGTGTGTGTAGGAGGCACAAGAGAATTCACGGGGGAGGCAACTGGCTATATTCTTAACTTTCTAGTATAAAAACTACTGGAATAATTCAAAACTTTCACAGTGTGTCAGCAAATTCTTTGAACTTATGGCCAAATATATACAGAATCAAAACACTTTTTAACATTCCCATGTTATACATACTGGCCAAAGCTACCATCATCTCCTGCCTGGTCACCTCAATAGCCACTGTGAGTCTCTTTTCTTTTATTCCTAAGTCAGCTACCAAAGTTATCCTGTTAGCAAAGTACTTTAGATCAAGCAACTGTTCTGCTTATAATCTTCTTTACTTTCCTAAGTAACAGTGAAAACCCCACAGCAGCACCTAGACCCAGAGGATGTGTTGGCATCCTTTCCCTTTCTGACCTAAACCCTCCATCCTCTCTCCCTTGGCCTTCCTGATGGCATGTTTACAGGTTAGAATCTACACAGCTTTGTGTCTTAATACTCCCTTCAAGTCTTTGTTCATAAGTGATGCTCTAACAGTCCCTTCCCTGAACACACTACTCTCCTGAAACCTCAACCCCATATGAACCAGATGCTCAGCTGTATTTTTCTCCACAGAACTTACCTACTATACCATATAGTTCACTGATTTATTCACCACTGCCCCCTCTCATGGCTCCCTCTCAATTCCCCCAAGATTGAAATTCCATCTGTTGTATTCTATTTCAGCTACAGCACGTATTATGTGCCCAATTAGATCAGGGGACTGAGGTGTTATTGTTTCTCAATGGCAAGGCACTTGGCCTAGCAGGAATGAGGACCAGGGTCAGATCTCTAACACTACACAAGATAATAATAATAATAATAAAAATCTGATTGATGAATGAAACTAATACTTGAAATGATTTCTTAAAATGGCAAAGATTAATTAGTATAGCAAGTGTGGCTAGGGGCCTATTCTAACACAGTTTTAAAGGAATGTGAGATGTTAGGAAACATTTTTTATGCCTCTAAAGGAAAAAGCTCTTGTTCATAATTAGAAGTCAAAAACTGTTTTCAAGTATGTATCAGGCACAAAGGATGCAAAAAGGAAAGGGAAAAGCCATTACAAGTTCTCATCTAGGGTTCTCTTCCTAATAAAGCATAAGAAAATATTATCTTAACAATCTTTACAATGTATTCAGAGAGAAAACTAACTCAGGCATTCTAACTCTCCCGACTCCTCCATCAAAGATACTGATTTTATCACCTAATTCTTCTTTTTAAAATGATTATCATTTTAATTTTATTCCTGTTACGAGTATTTTGCCTACATGTATGCCTACATACTCTTTGTATGCCTGGTACCCACAAAGGCCAGAAGAAGCATCAGATCCCCCTGAAACAGGAGTTACATAGGATTGTGAGACAACATGTCGTTACTAGAAATTGAACTTGAGCCTTCTAGAAGAGCAGCAGCTGTTTTTGACCACTGAGCCCAAACCTGATTCTTAAAGTACCACCCTCAAGTATGTTTATGTTCAGCAGGCAGAATATTTAAGACAACATCCCAAATAGGATAAGGAAAAATGTGGTCATTCCAATTAAAGTGACATTGAAGAAACATGGCAATAAAGAAGCTGGAAAATCAAAGAACCAAGAAAGGGAGGGAGGGAAAGAAGGAAGGAGAGAAGGAGAGAAGAAGGGAGGAGTGAGTGAGAAAAAGGAAAGTAACGAAATCAGCAACTTCACAAATAAAATGAAAAGAAAGCAAGACATTAGAAGACCACTTTCTCAGAAGACCATTACAAGGAAGTTTTGCCTTAAAAGAACACTGTAGGAGGGAGAAGGGTGGGTATAATAAACATGTGTTTATGAAACTCTTAAAGAACTAACAATTAAAAACAAACAAATTCAACACTGCAGGCTAGGCTTGCTGCTCTGGGACATGGCCCTTGACCAGCAAGCAGCCAAGGCCCCAGACTCCACCTACAGCATTACTCTAAACAACAAAGAAACAAACAAAAAACTATGAAGAATTTTACGTTTTATTCTTAATTTCAAAACTATGCTACTAATTCAGGCTGATAAGGTGTCATATTAAATTACTTCTTAAATAAATTAAAAGATCTCATGTTTTACCTATAAAATTCTTCCCCAAAGTGAAAGCCCAGTTATTTCTGTATCTCCTACCAGAGGAAAACAAAACCGGCTATTTCCAAGCAGAGGACAAAAATACATCATGCAAGACTATTTATGTGACCATCTAAAAGGCTCCTTCTCCCACCGTCGTGCTATAAATACTATAATTAGGGCCTGAGAGATGATTCACCAGGTAACTGCTCTTGCTGCTAGGCCTGAAGATCTGAGTTCCATCCCTAGGACTCAAGTGACAGAAAGAGAAAACTAACTCATGCAAGCTGTCCTCCGACCCCCACATGTATCATGACATGAACACACATGTATGTACACACACAGTCACATTAAATACATACAATAAAAGTAATTTGTGATGTACTGGGAAAAGTTGTTTTTTTGTTTTGTTTTGTTTTTTGTTTTTTGTTTTTTTGAGACAGGGTTTCTCTGTGTAGCTTTGCGCCTTTCCTGGAACTCGCTTTGGAGACCAGGCTGGCCTCAAACTCACAGAGATCTGCCTGGCTCTGTCTCCCGAGTGCTGGGATTAAAGGCGTGCGCCATCACCGCCCAGCGGGAAAAGTTTTAAACCAAAAAATTATATCAATTACATAGATCTTGTTTCTGACCAGGAGATTAAATAACATGAACTGATGAACAGGAACTTGGAGCACAGCTGAGAGCAGGGACTTGCCTAGCATACCTGAGACATGCCTTAAGCTCCAGCACAGAGAAAGATCAACAAATGATAGACAGACACACAGACAGACAGATCTCTTTCTACTTTAGCATTACTCTGATTGTTTATTGTTTTGTTAACTCTCTATTGCTTCAAATTGATATTTTTATATTTCCTTTTTATATTTTCTAAAAAATTATTAATTCTTGGAGAATTTCATATATATTTAAAGATTGATTTATTATATGTATACAGGTGTTTTCCCTTCATATGTTTGTGTACCACTTGTATTCCTGATGCCTGCAGAATTCAGAAAATCAGATGTCAACATAGAATGCATTTTGAACAGATTCACTCTCCCACTCCTCCCCTTTTCACCCCCCTCTCAACCCGCCCATCCCACCCCACCTCACCCCACTGTGAGATTCCTTTGGGGGAAAAATAATTCCTTCTTTGCCCAGCTGATCCAGTTAGTGTGGCTCAGCTGGTTTGGAATTGGGGCTTGCTCTGTTGTACCAGATTTTAAACAAACAAAAAATGATTCTCCCTCTCACAGCAGCCATCAAATGCTGATATCTTCTCAGCTAGTAGAGAAACTACCCATCTACCTTCCTGTCCTCTAGGATGGGATTTTGTCTGGCTGAAGCTTGCACAGGTCTTGTGCATGTTGTCACAAACATTACATTTCATGTGTGCATCTGTCCTGTGGCGTCTGGAAAACACTGTTCCTTGAAGTCATCCACCGCCTCTTGCTCTTACAATCTTTCTGCCCAGATCCCTGGGTCTTAGCATGGGGCTGGATACTCTACAATCTTTTGTTCTCTGCACATTGGTCAGTTGGGTCTGTGTTAACTGCTACCTACTCCAAGGAGAAGCTTCTCTGAGGAAGGCTGGCAGATGCTCAGATCTAAGGGCATAGTGGTAACTTATTAGGAACACATGGCTACGTGGGTCATAGGCCCTAGGAGAAAACCCAATACTATCACTCTGCTAAATGTGCTAAATGGCCACAGTATTAAAACTGGCTTTTAAAAAATTTCTGTCCAACTATTTTAATAATGGTCAGAGAGGTTTATCTAAGTCCCTAGTCTTTTGTGTTTAGAAGTTCATCCCTCACAAGTACAGTTTAATTTTACATTCTGTTTGTTTGTTTCTCTGTGTATCTCTGGCTGGCCTGGAATTGGCTCTGTAGATCAGGCTGGCCTCAAACTCAAGAGATCCTCCTGCCTCTGCCTACTTAGTACTGGGATTAAAAGTGTGCACCACCACTGCCTGGCTAGTTTCACATTCTTATATAGTAATATATATGTTCCTTAGAGGACTATTTCATATTGTGTGCTGGGTGGTTGCAATGTTTGTGTGATATATATGTGTGTGTGTGTGTGTGTGTGTGTGTGTGTGTGTGTATGTGTGTGTGTATTTATGTGGAATGGAAGATAAGGCTGCTTGGAATCTTTTGGTCCAGTGATTCTTTTTAACACTGGGAAGCCGGAGTCTTTAACAGACTGTCTGCAGGAACAAAAGCAGCAAACTTGGCTTTTTTCACCTGCTATTCACTGGTTCTCTGACTCCTCTTCCTCTCCCCTTCCTCCTACTCCTTCTCTTTCTCCTCCCTCTCTCACAGATAAGGTGAGATAAAGTGACAGATGTAGACTGTCATCAAGGAGATTATTTTTAAAAGATCAGGTGTTGATCCTAGTAATGAAATTATGACATGAAAATTTAAGAATTTATTACATAAGTTTAAGAGAAAACTGCACAGCAGAAGGCAGAATCACCAAAGGAAGTTGAAGACAGTCGATAGAAACTATCCACAAAAGAAAAGAGAGAACACAGGCAACAAAAGAGAGTCCAAGACTGGTGAGACAGTGTCATGGGATGTAAATAATGTGGGTAGGAAGAGAGGAGACAACAGCTGAGCACATTTCCAAATGGGAAAAAGACACCAGTAGTTCCTCCATGAACACCCAGCAACACAAACCCAAAGAAAATGTACCCTCCCACCCCGTAGCACAACTGCAGCTTCTTCGATCAAACTATAACCTATTATTCATTGCTGTTCTTTCCTTTTTGTTTTCTCAAACGTTTACTTTTCCCCCCCTTATGCAGCATGGGTATTTGCTGTCTTGGTCAGGACACAAAAATTCAGCTTCATTTTCATCTACACAAATTATTGAACACATTAAAAACACTACGGGTTGAGGATTTAGCTCAGTGGTAGAGCACTTGCCCAGCAAGCACAAGGCCCTGGGTTCGGTCCTCAGCTCCGGAAAAACAAAAAACAAAAAACACTAAAACAAAAAAAGCTTTAAAAGGAAAAAATTTCCTGTTGCCCTTGTTGTATAATAGTATAGGGAGCTCTAAGTTTTCAGACTCAAACTATAGCTGCATCTTTCCCATTTGGCATCTAACAGTGACAGATGGTGATGTTAAAAATAAATAGAACATTCAAGTTGTTTATACTGAAGGCAAAGACAGTTTTAAAGTGTGAATTAAGCCCAAGGCTGATTGAATTTGCATCATCTCTTTCAATCTGTATTAGGAATGCACATTTCCTTAAGCCAACTCTGAGTTGTTTTCAGAAGATAAACCATTAGCTGTTAAAGGCATACTTGTTTTTCTACTAATGATTTAAAATTAACAGTGACTTGCAATTCTGCAAATATAAACCTTTCTATAAGTGATTAACTTTCTCAGTGTTAAAGGCTTCAGGGATTATTATTATAAGAACCATTACTTTTCCTTGAAAAACATGACAAAATATGTAATTAATACAAATAATTGTGATACCACAGTTAAACTAGGTTTTAAAAACTGAGGTTATAGGACACCTATGATTGAAGCTACCAACATTGGGATGTAATGACTAGAAAAATTTTAGCTTACAACCCAGGAAGACAGATAAAACAATGCTGAAAAAAATTACAGTATTTTTTGTTATGCTCATGAAAATCCACAAAGACCTTAGCAAATGGGCTTTCAAAAAAACTCTGACACTATTTTTACAACATTCAACAAACCAGAACTAGAGGGGAAGTTCCTTAGTCTGGTAACGAACACCTATGAAACTGCACACAGATAACATCTCTCTCAATGGCCAGAGACTGAATGCATTCCCCTAGACTGTGGATAAAATGGGTGTACATGCTTTTGACTTCTATTCAATTTTGTGCTGGTGGGTCTCACCAAAGAAAACCATCAAGAAAATTAATAAATAAAAGCAGCATCCAAACTGAAACAGAACTAGTGCTTGTACGTACTATTTTTAATATAGAAAATCCACAGAAACCATTAAAATGCTGTTAGAACCGAGGTTTCTGAGTAAGAGGACAACTGGAAGCCTCTGGGTGATGTGGAAAATGAGAAGCATCAATCAAAATAACAAAGAATAGATTCTAGGAACTGGAGAGACAGCACAGAGATTGGGAGTACATACTTGTCTTGCAGAGGATCCATGTTGGTTCTTAGAACCCTCATCAAGGGGCTCACAATGGTCTGTAACTCCAGATCTGGGGGATCTGACACACTCTGGGGCTATCTGCTTTTATGCGCATGTGCACAAGCACATACACAAATTAAAAATAGACTCTTTTTTTAAAAAAAATATTCCAAAGAGAGAAAATATTGGAAAATACTGGCAATCACATAGGGACAGTTAAGACAACTCCGAGGTGCAGAAAAAAAGAAAGATGACTCATTAAAAAGAAGTAAGCAGCACATGGCTCCCACAACATGGCCGGCCCTCTGTGTTATGGAGGAGAATCAAAAACTCTACTCAAAGGAAAGCTAGGCAGCGCTAGTGATGGCAGGGAGGCCCACCTGTAGGACAAGCCCAGGAGACTAAGTGACATCTATAGCAACACTGCTCCAAATGGGTACTTGATGCTTAACAGGTCCGAAAGTACAAGGACAGGCCAGACTGGACAGTGTTTGCTTCCTGCACCCACAACACACTCTGGAGACAGCCCCTTACTATACCCCCCAGCCCTGCCCGAGCAAACTGAGGAATCTTGCTTAAAGAAGCGGCAGATTTTGACCTGTCAGCTGCAAAGCTACATGTGGACCTTGCTATAGAAAGGGAAACTATAAAGTGACATGTGACACAGGTGCAGCACCAGCATACAGTGTAGGCAAAGTAAACCCTTCCAATATCAACTTCTCCCCTGAAAACCAAGCAGCTGCTCCAACAACGCATCTTTTTGAAAATGTTCATCCTTTATCCCTCATCTTTGATCTCATGCATTTCCTTTTTTGTTTCTATAGTTTTAGTAATATTTTGTCTTTACATTATTTTTCAAATGTTTCATTATTTTTATACCTCTTTTTACATTTACTGAATTCTGTTTACACATATTTTCATTACTGCACAACCACATGTGCAGTAATGAAATCTTCACAGCACACTCTACATTACTGTGGGCATTTTCTGTACTAGAGTGCGCAGGCAGCCAGAGGTCAATACAGAGTACCTTATTTTTTGAGAGAAGGTATGCCACTGAACCTGCACCTCCTGGACTTAACTAAACCAACAGGCAGGGAGCCCGGGGATTACCCTGTCTGTCTGTGCCTCCTAATTTGGCATTGCAAGCATGCATACTCTTCCACTTAAGGTCCTTGTGCTTACAAAGCCTGCAGCACTTTACCAAATGAGTCATCTCCCCAGCCTCTTTGTCTGTATGTATTTTCATTCACCCATGTGTGTAGACACAATGCGCAATCATAGTACAACCTGTAGCACAGAGATCAGAGAATCAGGTGAAAGTCAATTCTTTCTTCCCATCCTCAGTCTTGGTGGCAAGAACCTTCAGCTGCGCTGGGCGGTGGTGGCGCACGCCTTTAATCCCAGCAGCACTCAGGAGGCAGAGGCAGGCAGATCTCTGTGAGTTCAAGGCCAGCCTGGGCTACAGAGCGAGTTCTAGGACAGGCTCCAAAGCTACACAGAGAAACCCTGTCTCGAAAACAAAACAAAACAAAAAACAAAACAACAACAACAAAAGCAAAACAAAAAGAACCTTCTATTACTCAATGCTCAATCACCTTCAATCACCTTGCTGCCACACTCGCCAATTGTATTTCCTTATCTTGTTTGGTATCTTGCTGCTGTTACAATATCCCTCTCCTCTTCTCCGAGTGGTACTAGAAACTGAGCCTCCGGAGTCAATAGTCACTAAACACTGCTGTATCTAGCAAGGTTATACTTTTAAATTGGCTGAGAAATATGGACATCTCAAGAGAAGTATAAACTAAAGAATTTATGACCAAAAAGTCAACCCTGTAGTAAATAATTAAAAAGAAATGACAACCCAACCAAACAGAAAAAGTAGCCAAAAAATACAGGACTCAGCAACAGCTGTAACCATAAACAGTCTTAACTCTCTATTTGAAAGACAATTGCTAACTATGGGATTGTGAAATGTCTCCAAGAAACTCAATGGCAAAGATACCACAGACTTCAAGGGAAAGGATGCAAGCATGTGTACTGAGCTAATCGCAGCTGAGATCAAGGCAACAGAGGTAATCTGATATGTGAAGTACATTAAAACCCCAAAGTAGCAGAAGATATTAAAAGGCCACTAGATGTTGACAAAGGGAAACACAAAGATAACAGCTGTTACCATGTGTACTAAAAGTCAGCGCTCCCAATGTCATTACAAATACTGATAGGTATAGTAGGACAGAGATGCTCTGAGACAAAACAATGGGAGATTTCAGTACCCAACTCCTATGAGTAATTAGATTAACCAGAGTGAAAATCAACAAATACAATTCAGAGTTAAACTGCACCACACATTAAACAGACATAACACAGAATATTCTGTTCAAAAATTACAGAATATACATTCTTCTCAGAGGTTCAGGTAACGGTCTCTAAAGCAGACCACATTTTAGGCCATTAGACCAATATAAGCAAATATAAATGAGTTGAGATTTCTCTTTATGTTATCTGATTAGAGTGGAATACAACTAAAATTAACATCATATAGTGTGTATGTGTGGGGGGGATAGGGTATGTGTGTGTGTTTGTGTGTGGGTGTGTGGGTGTGTGTGTGTGTGTGTGTGTGTGTGTGTGTGTGTGTATGTGTATTCTCAAGCCACATAAGGACTTGGGATACTGAACAACATATTCTTGAATGACTAGATGGACACTAAAGAAATCAAGGAAGAAATAAAAATATTGCTAAATGAAAGTGGATCTCTGGGATACAGCAAAGACAGTTTGAAAAATCAAAGTTTATAGCTATGAATGTTTAGATTAAAAACTCAGAGCTCAAATAAATAACTTAATGATGCTCTTTAAAGTCATAGGAAAATCAAGACCAAGCCAAATCCAAAACTTGCAGACAGAACTTGAGGGAAAAATTAATGAAATGGAGACTAAGAGAACAAAATAAACAGCAACTGAACTAAAGAGCTGTCTCTTTGAAAACAAAAAACTAAAACTGATGAACCCTTATCCAATCTAACCAAAAGGAAGAGACAGAAGACTCCCCTATAAGACATAAAAAAAGAGTTACAATAAATTCCAATGAAATTCAGATCATTAGAAAATGATTTGAAAACATACTCTGAAATAACTAGAAAATATAAATAAAAAATTCTTCATGACACATATGACCAAGCAATGTGAGAAGATCCACAACAAGCAATGATATTGAAGTAGCAGTAAAGAGCCCCTCCCTCTCAATCTAGAGACCGAAGATTCACCACTGACTTCTACCAGACTTCCAAAGAAGAGTTAACATTACATTAGTCCTTCTCAAACTGTTCCATAAATACAAAAAGAAGGAACACTGCCAAACCCTTTTATGAATCTGAGTGTTACCTTGATAATAAAACTAGATAAAGACACAACACAGCATATAAACAAACCAATTCCCACAATAAATATACACATAAAAACTCTCATTGAAACACTTAAACAAATACAGAGCACATCAAGATCAAACATCATGACCATGTTAGTTTTGCTTCATGATGCAAGGGTGGTATCCTAATTTGCTTTCTATTTCTGTGATAAAACACATGATCAAAAGCAACCTGGGGAGGAAAGGGTTTTTTTTTTTTTTTTTTTTTTAAACATGTAACTCTCAGGTCAGGATCCATCACTAAGGAAAAGTCAGGGCAGGGATTCAAGGCAGAAACCTCAAGGAAGGAACTGAAGCAGAGGTACTGAAGGAATATTGCTTACTGGCATGCTCTCTGTCTTTGTTAGGGTTTCTATTGCTGTAAAGAGACACCACGACCACAGCAACTCTTACACAGGAAAACATTTAATGAGGTAGCTTACAGTTCTAGAGGTTTAGTCCATTATCTTCATGACAGGACATGGCAGCATGCAGGCAGACATGATGCTGGAGAGGAACTGAGAATTCTATGTCTGGCAGGCAACAGGAAGTGAACTGCCTCATTGCACATGGCTTGAGCATAGATGAGACCCCAAAGCCTGCCTCTACAATAACACCCTTCCTCCAACAAGGCCACATCTCTTAACATTACCACTTCCTTTGGGGGGCATTTTCTTTCAAACCACCACACTATCCACAGATCAGTAAGCTTCCCAGTTTATATAACCAAGGACCACCTGCCCACAGGTGGTTGGATCCTCCCACATCAATACTAATGAATCACCCACAGGCCAATGTGATAGAAAGGCATTTTTCTCAATTAAGGTTCCTTCTTCTCAGATGACTCTAGCTTCCTACCTAACACAGGTGGCTTAACATACAAAAAACAATATATAAATAGACTTAAGGACAATCTCATTAGATGCAAAAAAATGCCTTTATCAAGTTCAAGAAATAATGACAATTCTTGGAAAAAGTAAAGAGTAGAAGGAAGATATCTTAATATAATAAAGACTACATATAACAAACCTATAGCCAATGTTACAGTAAGAGGGTAACTGCCAGTATGGCCTCTACAACAAGATAAAGGCATCCAATCACTCTTAATTCAGTATAGTACCTAAAATCTTAACCCATGAGAAATGTACCAAAAGGATATAAACTATATAAAAAAAGGAAAAGGGTCAGTTTTTCCTATTTGCAGACAACTTAGGAGACCCTAAAGAAACCTAAGAATAAACCTAAGCAAAGAGGTGAATGGTCTTTATGACGAACTTTAAGAAACAAAAGAAAAAAATGAAAAAAACACTAGAAGATGCAAAAACTTCCCATGACTATTAACATGGTGAAGATGGCTATATTACCAAAAGTTATCTATACAGTTAATGTAATCCCCACTAATATCCCAATAACGTTCTTCACAGAACTGAAAAAAAAAAAGAACCCTAAAATTTATATGGAAGCATAAGATCCCCAAAGAGCGACAGTGACCCGAAGCAGGAAAAGCTATGTTAATAGTATCAAAAGACCTAATCTGAAATTATACTACAGTGCCCAAACAACATAGCATGCTACAGAGTGTCTTTCTCTCCCTCTCTCGCCCCTGCCGCTCTGTCTATCTCTGTGTACCCCCTTCAAGAGTTCAGAGTAGAATGGAATGTCTAGAAATAAACCATGTAACTTCAGCCACTTTATGTTTTTCAAAGGTGCCAGAAGCATGCATAGGATTCAAGAAACCATTTTGGGGAAAGTAGTTAACCACATGTAGAAGAATGAAACCAGATCCCTCTCTCTCATACTGTATAAAAATTAGCTCAAAATTTACCAAAACTTAATACACGTTCTGAAACTTAATATAAGATTTGAAATTCTGAAACTGCTAGAGGAGAACACACAAAATCACTTTAAGATATAGATATATGAAAGGACTTTCTGGAAAAACCTCTAATAGTTCAGGAAATAACTTTGATAACTGACAAACTGCAGGTACATGAAACTAAAAAGCCTCTGCACAGTAAAGAAAGCAATTAGCAGTGTGAAGAGATGGTATACGAAATGGGATAAAATCTTGGTCAACTGTACATCTCAGAAGAGGTTAATATCTAGACTCTAAAATGATTTTCCCACAAATCAGTCAATCAATAAACTGGCAAGTTAATTCGACAGAGAGTTCTTAAAAGAAAACGTCCTCTGGAAGGTATGCCAGCAAACCTAAACACTTGCACATTCATCTTTACTGTTGCAGTATTCACAACAGCCAAATATGGGACCAGGCTAGATGTCCATCAACAGATGAATTTTTTTTTTAATGTGGTACATACGCACATCAGCCGTAAAGGAGACTGTTGCCAAGGGTGTCAAGCTGACACCTGAGATTAGCCATCAATACATTCACAGGAAGATGGATGAAACTGGAGTCATTGTGTAAAGCAAAAAAAAAAAAAAGGAAGCTCAGAAAGACAACGACCACATCTCCTCTCACAAGTCAAATCCAGATTGGAATATGTACACTGTGACATGGAGTAGGAAGTAACTATGAGTGAGGGAGGAAAGCACCTGAAGATAGGGAAGAACAAGAGAGGGGAACAGGCAAGAAGAAAACTGAATCTACACACGCATTCTGTCATGGGAAATCTAAAAGGACAAAATATTGTCTGGTCTCTTTCAGATGCACAATCCAGATATCAGGAAAGCAGACATCTATTTGGGGGCGGGGCATTGAGAAGGGGCAGTAGGAATAGGTAAAGGTAGCTGTGGGCAAATATGAGCAACATATAGTAGTGTGTATGTGTCATTAGGAAGTCCATTATTTTTACATTAATTTAAAAAACCCTATGTACCAGAAAGATGAAGGCAGGTCAAAAACTTGCATGTTGATTGTTTAGGACATCCAGAAATACAAACAACTCCACATGAATAGGCAAATATCATTAAGTTATAGCTACATCAGAACACAGAAAGCCTTGAAAACATTATGCACAATGAAGGAAACAAGCTACTGAAGATAAAATGTCCAGAATACAAAAAAACAAAAACAAAAACAAAAACACCATAGAGACAAAGAGTAAACTGGTAAGAGGAGAAAGGCAGAAGGGAGTTTCCAATGCCTGCTAATTGACACAGGATTTCTTTGGGGGGTAATAACAACGTGCCATATTGGCTTTACAAGTGTGAGGACACTGAAGACACTGAATTATATATTTTATTTTATACATATAAAAGTTTTGTTTATGCCGGGCGGTGATGGCACACGCCTTTAATCCCAGCACTCAGGAGGCAGAAGCAGGTGAATCTACAGAGCAAGATCCAGGACAGGCACAAAGCTGCACAGAGAAACCCTGTCTCGAAAAACCAAAAACAAACAAAAAAAAGTTTTGTGTATGTATACATGTGTGTACTATCTGTCTAGGTGTGAGTATGAGTATGGAGTTCACAGGACAACTTCATGGAGTCAGTTTTGCTCCTTCCATTTTTATGTGAGTTCTGGGGATAATTTCAGGTTGCAGGGCTTGAGTGACAAGCATCTCTAACTGCTGAGCTATTAGGCTAGCCCTGAATTATTTATTTTAAAAGAGTGAACTTCATGATATGTAAATTATATTTTAAAATGTTTTTTACATAACTAATGTCATACTGTAAAAGAAACCTATAATCACCAAAGTTACTAATAAACATTTATCAATCAAATACCCAAACAGGACAAGTTTGCTTCGAAGTGACAAAGAATCCTGGCTTAAGTAAAATTGCAGTCAACACTACTCTGAATGATTTTCTTTGCTGAGAAATATAGTTAGTCTCCCTAAAATAAATGCCTATGAGAGAAGCTGAAACAATGGCCCCTAACCTGTGAAGAGAGACACTGGAAGGCTGTCCCATTTAGCTTTTCTCACGTGCTTGACACAAACACGGCCTGATGTGTGCTGAGAAGATGTATGAGAACACTTAACAGAAAAGAATAAGCTTTGCTTTTCCTGCTTCTCAAATATGGGTTCTAAATCCAAGAGTACTTCAGGAAAAACAGTTCCAATGACTTTGGGGCCAGAAGTTTCTTCCTCTTTCATTAGGAGGGAGGGGAAGAGCAGGAGAACCATAAGACAACCAGGAAAAGTAAATCTCACTACTTATTCCCTCCAAAATTCATTGTTCTTGGTTTTCTTTTTAAAACTTTATGTCAAGGCATGCAGTTTACATCTCTAATCCTCGGGAGCAGAGTCAGGAACATTGCGGCCAAACTGCCCTACACAGTCAGACTATTTCTTAAAAAAATAAAAATAAAATGCATATCAAGTCAAGCATCCTTGCACTAGAAATTCAGCAAAATCTTGTCCAGGTGACACCATTTGATTCCCCGTTCTCTTTATTCCTTAAATCCACTGTAACACTGCTTTGCTTCCTCATAAGCTATTACACATATTTATATACTATAAAAAACTAAAAATGCTGTTCAAAACAGTTTTTTATGTCCATACTTACAGATAAAATACATGTTCTTTGTAACTTTTAATTTTCAACTAATCATACCACCCAGATTAGGTAAGTCTGTCATTCTGTCTGTTTCTTTTCTCCTGTGTGTGTGTGTGTGTGTGTGTGTGTGTGTGTGTGTGTGTGTGTGTGTAGTGTAGAGTGTAGGCTGAACTGAAATTCACAACATAGTTGAGTCTAGTCTTGAACTCCTGATTGTCCTGCCTCTACCTCCCACATAGTGGGATTCTAAACAAAAGCCACCATAGGTGGCTTCTGATGGTCCTTCTCTGACTTGTACTCACCTTATCCATCAGTATCTTAACTCCTACTGTGTAATTAGAAGAACAAATAATGACAACGCTCACACAATCCACAGTTCATTAAAACTGCCAAAAAAATGGGAATGCACATAATTCTTTGTGACATGCTCTACAAAAAAGAAGGCATTTGAAAGTCAAAACCATATAAAACATGTATCAATAAATGCAAAGAACAGCAAAGCAAGCAAAACACTTTCTTGAAATACACCGTATGTTATCTGCAACCAGCTGGCCACTATCCCACGATAGAGAAGCGCACTCACCTGGTTTTGGCACTGAGTTGGTCACTGACTGGGGAACTTTCTGGTTAATTAACTCGACACAATGACCAGGGAAGAGTCCCACCTAAAGAAAAGCAACAGAGAGAGGATTCCAAACCAGCACATAGACCAGTGTATGAACACTGCCAACTCAGTTCCAGTAATGTTCTCTACAGCCCCTCCCAATGATTCTAATAGTCCAAGTCCTGAATACCAGACGACAATTACACAAACAAATAATAAAACAGTCTGTTACTATGAATATATGAAACTACATGTGGTTTTCTGTCCAAATATGTAGGTCTACTTTGTTAGGGTTTTAAATGTCCTAAAATCCTTTCATACCAACGAAAATATCTAATCAGACTATAAGCCAAACATCGAATAGGTAAAATTATAACTAGCTAATAATTGACTTTGCTGAAATCTTAACCTAGTTGTATTGATACCTCTACAGTCAATCAACAGTTAGGTTGATTTATTTAAAAAAAAAACAAAAAACAAAAAAAAAACAAAAAACTAACACCAAGCCATCATTCAAATTGTTTCCTATCTTCTTCATTCTCCTGCAGGTTTCATTTAAAAATAACACAATGAGGATAGGTTCCTGAAATAATGATTCACTTAAAATTACAGTACCCACTGCTGCTAAGGAATTGGCAGTGCAGGAAAGGAGGAGCAGGAAGAAGAGAAAGGCCCTTCCATCCAGTGCAATGGACGGTGGCTTTGCACAGCACACTGTACTGCCCTTACATCCAAGCTGCCTGCACGGCCTTAGGTGAAATCCCAACAAGGTGTGTCTGAAAAATACTGAATTCCAGGCACTCAGAGGTATGGTGTGACCAAGAAAATGACTACAGAGATAAACACCCTAGAGAAAATGTATAAAGAAAAATCTTTACCAATATTTATAGATGTTTCCTTAGATAGGGATATAAATAGGACACCATGCAGCAGATGTTAAAAGACGAAACATGAAAACTACATCACCCTGCATCTCCCTTTGTTGACAGACTGGGGAAGAATGGGACTATCTTCCAAGAGTATGACTCACGATGTTCTGAGCTGTATAGTTTCCATCTGTGTGGGGTTATTTTCACAGACTCATTTGCTACATTCTTATTTCAATTTCTGGATCAATACTCTTTGATACTTCTTAAAATTTCAAAGACATAATCACATAGTAAGTTAAAAAGGAGTTGTTAATAGAGTGTGGGTTTTGTCTAAAATTTTTGAATTAGGGATTATTAAGGCCATGTCTTACAAAATGATGCATTAAAATGTTTTAGTAGTAAAATTATTTTAACATATATATTCAACTTCCTATTTCTCCAAGCAAGTAAAATCCTTCCAAGATTGGTTGGACTGAATAAAAATCAACTTGAAAAATCCTCATTTTAAAAAAAATTTATGTATTCTGCAAGAGGATATATGGCACACTGGCTAACAGGGCAGCCTCAAAAGCAAGAGGACTAGGCCAATCCTGAAATTGCTACTTGCTAGGTTAGATAAGCAACTTGGCCTCTCTGTAATTCAGTTACCCTCTCCAAACACAATAATAATAATACTTATCTCATAAGGGTGTATATGGGGACTAAACAGATTAGTTTAACTCGATTGTATGTAGTAATCACTTGTCAAATGCTATGTTATTATCCCAGTATGCTGGCTATGGAAGACTTCAGGGCTCTTGCTCCTCCACCAGATGAATCGGACATTATACCATCTCTTCTCTGTGTGTACATAAGCTAAGTTACTCTCAAATGTTATTCCTCCCATAACAGCTTAATTCAGTTCAATTTATAAACACCTGAAATTTTCCACTAAGACCAGATGGGAAAAGCAGCTCACCCACATTCTAGGTTCTGGGCACTGAGTAAACAGCTTAGTTTCCCAACTTGTGAATGAGCAATCTCACCACTCACACCTCAAGAGTTTGAGTAAAAATATCTAGCCTTACAGCGCCTTTAATCCCAGCACTCAGGAGGCAGAGGCAGGCAGATATATATCCATCCATCCCTAGCCTAGTTCCTGAACTCAGGTGTTATCTGAAACTCAGCAAATAACAAGCTCCCCATCACTTCCCTACAAAAACTGCTCAAAGCTTGGTGAGTTTCTTTCAGGGGTCCATGTCATCACACATTCTATTTTTATCTTTTAAGATGGTCACAATGTACCATTTAGGTATATGGGAATGCAATGTCATGCCACTCTCCTGTCTCTCCTTGTGCTTACAGGCTCTTCACCCATCACCTGACCACAATGAAAGTCCTAGAGAATCTCAGAGGCCTTTGCCGACCATCATTAAGCTGTTGACTCAACTGTAGACATCATCTACCTTTTCTCATGTATTCTTTTCCTTCAAGTCAAAAGCATTCCTAATGGTGAAGGGGTCTTGACAGACAATTGTATATATTTGTAGAAGGCAAGCAGATTCTATGTTCCTATCATAAATGATCCATCATAAACAAATGAAACTGTATTCTGTTGAAAGTATTCACTGATGTAACTAACCTGAAATAGTTAATGAACTCTGACACTTATCAGACGGATTTTAACTACTCCAGCACATACGAACAATTCTAAACCACTCCAAGTGTAAAGTAGTGAACGTGTCTAGAGCTCTGGCAATAGGAACTACTTGCTGTGACATCTGGTTTTTTATCTTAGTCTTTCTGCATCAGTGTTGGGAATAAGATAAGTAGGCCTATCAATCATCTGGGGTCAAATGATATTCCGCTTTGGGAGAAGATGGCAGAGAGACAACAAAGAAGACATTGAAAGAGAGAAAAGACTGATTTTGAGGAAAGGCTAGGACAGAGTAAGGAGGGGCTCACAGAAGGGGTGAGGAACATTACTTCGGTACTTTCCCTCTAAGTCTCTTTGATGAAGTGAGACGTCACAGAGGGTAATAAACCTGGGAATGTGCTGGTGTTTATTAACAGACCCCAATGAAGAAAATGGCTTTTGACTTATGGCATTCGCTAGTGTTTGTGGCATAAGCACCCCATCATAGTTGGTTCTAAAGTGCCAATGGGGCACAAGATTGAAAAGTGATGCAGAGTAGCACTTGGTGATATAATATTTGTATCATACAAACCCATGAGAAGAATAGAATGTCAATAGCAGGAAGAGTGGAATATAATAGATCAGTCACAAAACTATATTTTATTACAATTCATTTATAGTAAACATACATACTTCAGTTTTTAGTAATGGTTACACATAGTAACTACACTAACGCAGAGAGTATTACAGTGACCCCAGTTCACCCCCAATCTGTAGCTATCTATTGGGGCCTGCACCTGTGCACCACTGGCAGCTTTTAGAATCTATTCCAGCAGGTTGGCAAGTCTTAGCTCAGCCTCGGACTCATAAAAACATGGAGAGCTGTGGTGGGCTGGGCTGTGGCCTATCTTGAGAACATGTAAGTTAACTAGAGAGTTCGGTTTAGCTTCAACAATGAACATACTAAAAATATTTTGATGTTAGGTAAAAAAGCAATGAGATATAAATAGCCTGGAGCTTTGGTACAAGGAGAAATAGAAAAGAATCCTTGTACTACAAGGAGGCCTTCTCCTAAATACTGTCTCTTTGAAGCAGTCAATCAAAAGCTAAAAAGGAATTTCAATATGAGAGCAGCATGCAGATCATGACTTTCACAAACTTTTTAAGTTTAATTTATGGCTAGGGAAACTCAGGAGTTATCAGACGAGCAAAGACTTTAAGCTTAGCAAAGATCTGCTGCTGCTCAGTCTCACCACAGATTCTTCTATGGGAGTTATTTAGCCTCAGAAAGCAAAAACTCCACTATTTCATTTACTGATCAAAATTTCCTGCCCCCTAAATCTTTAGTGTTTATATTCCACAACTGATGTTGAAATTTGAGGACTTCTAACCTTTTCATGCCTATTGTCCCCTTTTTGGGTAACTATGTCTCTTTCAACTTTTTTCCTATCCAGTATGGACTCCTTGTTGACCATGTGAACATTTAAACCAATGCCCTCAGCTTCCTTGCATATTAGTCTTGTACCAAACCAAATTCAGCAACACCCCAAAGTAAACTAAACCTTTTCTATATCTGCACATCCTATTTCTGAAGAAAACCACATAACTGAGGATATTCAAACCAGTACAACCTCACAGAAATGCAAATTATTTTCCTCTTTCCACAACCATTCTCAGCGAATCTACTGTTTTAGACAAGCCCAGTCTGACCTCCAGGCCCTTTCCAACACCATCTCATACATGCGCATGATGTCAGTAAATCTAATGTCTATTAGGTTATGCTGTCAATTAGTCTAAGATTTTAAAACTAGATCTAACTCTCTGTTCCCAGTGAGCTGTTAGAAGTAGAAAACAGTACTTTTCAAAAATAAAGAGAAAGAGACAAACAAAACAAAACAAAACAGGCAAAGGCTCTTACAAACAAGGGTCTGAAAGCAGGAATGTCAGTCCTTACTTCCTTAGTCTTGTTTCCGTTTCCAATGAGTGGTTGTGAACAGTTCCTGCATGGGTTCTCTACACAGTTCTACCTGAGTCTCTCTCTCCCTACACTCTTCATCTCCCACAAAAGCACACTGAATTGTCTTCTGAAATGCCCACTCCCTAATTTCCATCAGGGGAAAAAAAAAAAAAAAAAAAAAAAAAAAGCATTACACCCTGACAGATGGGTTTGAGATTCAGAGATAAGGTCAGAGATTGGGATGTCAATCTGGGAGCTGACAGAAACATGCTATTTAAAACCCAGAGCAAAGAGAATGGGGAGGCAAGTCTCCCCAAAATGTAGAGGTCAAATGGTAGAGCACTCCGTGGTCCAGGCAACAGGAAAAAAAAAAAAAAAGTGATCTCCTGTGCCAATGCGTTCAAGACTACTTCCTACTTTCTCTACTGTCAGGTTCAGAGTAGCTGGATTTATGTTGAGGTCTTTGATCCACTTGGATTTAAGTTTTGTGCATGGTGACAGATATGGATCTATTTGCAGCCTTCTACACATTGACATCCAGTTATGCCAGCACCATTTGTTGAAGATGCTTTCTTTTTTTCCATTGCACATTTTTGGCTTCTTTGTCAAAAATTATATGTTCATAGGTGTGTGGGTTAATGTCAGGGTCTTCAATTTGATTCCATTGGTCCACATGTCAGTTTTTATGCCAGTACCAAGCTGTTTTTATTACAGTAGCTCAATAGTAGAACTTAAGGTCGGGGATTGTGATGCCTCCAGAGGTTGTTTTATTGTACAGGATTCTTTTGGCTATCCTGGGTTTTTTGTTTTTCCATATGAAGTTTAGTATTATTCTTTCCAGATCTGTGAAGAATTGTGTTGGTAATTTGATGGGAATTGCATTGAATCTGTAGATTGCTTTTGATAAGATCGCCATTTTTACTATGTTAATCCTGCCTATCCATGAGCATGGGAGATCTTTCCATTTTCTGACATCTTCTTCAATTTATTTTTTCAGGGACTTAAAGTTCTTGTCATATAGGTCCTTCACATGCTTAGTTAGCGTAACCCCAAGGTATTTTATATCATTTGTGGCTATTGTAAAGGGTGAGAACAGGAATAGGCAGAGTGCTGGACAGGTCCCCAAAAATCCACAATGATACATCCTCTATAGACTGCTGGCAATGGTCGAGAGAAAGCCTGATCTGACCTAGTCCAGTGATCAGATGGCTAAACACCCTAACTGTCGTGTTGGAACTCTTGTCCAATAACTGATGGTAGTGGATGCAGAGATCCTCAGCCAGGTCCCAGGTGGAGCTCCAGGTGTCCAACTGTCGAGAAAGAGGAGGGTCTGCAAGAGCGTGAATTGTTGAATTCAAGATTGCAAAAAGCACAGGGACAAATAGCCAAATGAATGGAAGCACATGAATTATGAACCAAAGGCTGTGGAGCCCCCAGCTGGATCAGGCCCTCTGGCTAAGTGAGACAATTGAATAGCTTGATCTGCTTGGGAGGCACCCAGTCTGTGGGACCAGGATCTGGTCCTTAGTGCATGAGCTGGCTGTTTGAAACCTTGGGCTTACACAGGGACACTTTGCTCAGTCTGGAAGGAGGTGACAGGACCTGCCTGTACTGAATCCACTAGGTATAGTGATATTTTATTTGTATTGAAATGTGATTTTATTTGTATGTCAATAAAGTTGCCTTGAGGTCAGAGCAAGCCAGAGCAGAAGCCGAGCAGTAGTGGGGCACGCCCTTAATCCCAGCACTTGGGAGGCAGAGCTAGGCGGATCTCTGTGTGTTCAAGGACATAGCCATCGTAGCAGACACACGCCTTTAATTTCAATACCAACCATAGAAGACCTGGAGGTCTGTACAAACAGGCAGTGACGAGGAGGTCATGTGGCTGGGTTTACAACCAATGAGGGAGGAGAACAGAAAGTCTTTAAATAGACAGGATGCACAGAAGTAGGTCTCTTGCGGAGAGGAGGAACCGCAGAAGCAGTGAAAGGTAAGGTTTTCAGCTTTGGCTCTGACCTCGCGGTTTTTAACTCTGCAACTGGCTCTGTGTTTCTTATTTAACAAGCAGGATACATCTACAACTAGGTTTAAATGAATCCCCAGGGGTGCCTTGATCCTGGAGGACATGGGAATAGAGGGGAGGGGCTGGGGGGAAGGTGGGGGTGGGAGCGGGAGGGAGGAGGACAGGGGAACCCATGGCTGATGTATAAAATTTAAAACACATAATAATAAAGAAAAAAAAGTCACAAAGTCAGAACTTGCAAAGTTCTGTGCCCAGTCAGTCAAGAGAGATGTCAAGATGACAGCAGGCTGGTAACAATGAGGCCTAGCTATGAGGACTAAGAACATTGAGCTGAAGACAAGAGAAATCCAGGGGAGTTCTGTCTTCCCTCTGATTGCCTAAAGCTCAGCTTAAAGGTTGCATAAGTGGGGATCATAAAAATTTGGCAATAGTAAAACATTTCTGTACACAAAATCACCAAAAAGTAATTAAAAATCAAACACGAATGTACCCAAGCTGTCTGTGTAGCTTTGGTGTGGGCTCTGAGCACACACCACTCACACTTGTATTACACATGCCACCACACCATGCAGTGCCCATGAACACTGCTTGAAATGACCTTGGCTTAGATGTGAGACTTTTGGATGTTAGGAGTTACAGTGATTTTACTGTATATGCAAATTTTCTGCTATTACAGAAACAATAATGGTTTAAAACAAAGACTTTCAGTATTTTCTTGCCATCATTCTTCAGTAACTATTTAATTAGAGCATCTTTGGACCACGTGTGATTAGAATGCTTGATTGTAAAAACTGTTGATTGGCAGTGTGGTGGCACACACTTTTAATCCCAGAACATAGAGGCAGGCAGATAGATTCCTGTGAGTTAGAGGACAGCCTAGTCTATATAGTGAGTTCCAGAACAGCCAGGGCTATGAAGAGAGGCCCTGTCTCAAAAACAAACAACCTGCTGTTTGAGTCTTACTTAATAAAAATCATGAAATAAAATTTGTCCAGATTAGGTGAGAATTTCCAACAATTTCTGAATTGTCCCTAAACATACTTCTAATATGTTATAGTGGGTATTTATGCAAAGTGTTAATCTTAGCATTGATGATTACAAAATCAAAAGAGTGATCAATATGAAAAATACCAACGATGTTCTACATCCCACATAATAAAATATGTGGTCAAGGTTTAATTTGTATTGAAAGCTAAACAAGCATATCTTCAATAAGTAATAAAACTATACATATACCAAAGAATTGTTTTAAAATAGATTTCTGTATGATTTATTAAGTGTTTGACTTGTATTTCTATTTTTTTATACCTGTATACCCAAGGATGTTCACTGGTTCTCCAGTGGGAGTAGTTATGAGGGGAAACAGTTTAAGAAGGCCTGGCCTGAGGCAGGAAAGAAATCTATTACATTAGCAAAAGGTCTGTGTTCTCCCTCCACCCTAGAAGATATGCAACCTCATTCATCCTCTGTACAACCCTGCAATGGCACTCAGGGGGTGCTCGGAGCCACGCTGCCTCCTCCAGTTCATCTCTCCTACATTCAGCTCACTAGCTGGCCACCTTTGGAAAAACGAGAACTGCTTCCCCTTTCATTGCCATCTCTCCAAAATCAACTGTCTCTTGCTGAAGGTAACCGCGACTCAAGGCCACGGCTTGCAGTTACTGTTCCCTGAGGCTCTCATGCTGCACACACTACGTGTTAATAAAACTCAGTTCTCTCGTGTTAATTTGCCTTCTGTTGTAAGAGTATGATCCAACTACACATTTGTAAGGGCTGGGGGGGATATATTTTTCACATCTTCAATGTAATGCTGAGCCTAGAATCTAAATTGGATGGGGACAGTAAATACAAGAAGTGGGTGATGGGAAATGAAAGGACAATGGAATGACATCAGTTATAATACAGAATATGGGGCAGAGGTGTCTCTTATAAGGCAAACACCCTAGGCGATTCTGTTTCTTTTCTGAGTTAATTCAAGGAAAAGCCAAATAAGACAAAATAAATTACAATTGCCTTAAACCTATAGTTTCCTTTATCACTTAGAAAAGACACAAAAGCAGGAAAGAGTAACATGTTTATGTTGGAGTGGGTGGGTTAATGGTTAAATATGGTCAATGAGTAAGTTTATAAACTAGAGCAGTTAAGAGCAATGGCGTTCCCAGCACTCACATGGCAGTTCACAAATGTCTGCAACTTCATTCCATGGGATCCAATACTTCTGGCTTCTACCAGAACCAGGCACACACACAATTCACTTACATATATGCAGGCAAAACATTCATACACATAACAAAAAAAAATAAATCTTTTTAAAAGAGAGAGCACTGGAATATAAGACAGAAACAGGGAATGAATGAGAATGTGTGGTCAGAGTCATGAGTGGTCATTTTATCATAGCAAGCAAGGAATTTGAAGTTCATTCTGCAGAATATAAAACCAGCAAATTCTGAACACCAGAGGGACAAAAGAACTGTTTTAGGAAGAAATATAGTAGCAATGTGTCTTTCAAGTAGAAGAGATGTATGATATAAGAAGCAGAATTTCACTGGAAATCTATAAGAATAGAGTAATAAAAAGTTAATAAAAAGCTTATGATATGTAAAATGAAGAAGAGTAAATGGATATAGAAGACAGAAATTGTCAAGTGGGCTGAGCATAATTTTTCTTTTACCTTTCTTGAGTTCAATTGGTATACAATGAACTGCACATGATTAAAAGTATATTTTAATAAGTTCTGAGACCACAGTCAATGCAGCTTATAAATACATTCACCAACTCCAAGGCTCCTTTGTAACTCTTCTTTCCTTACATCTCACCCTCTTCCCCTGCTGCCAGGCAGCCCCTGATCACCTCTATACCGCTGTGCATTACTTTGAATTTCCTAGGACTGCATATGAATGAAGCCCTGTGGAATAAAGTTGCATTATCTGTCTTCTTCCACACAGCATTATTTTGAAGATCATTTGTGTAACTACATGTATAAATGACTAATTCCTTTTTATTCCTAAGTAACAGGTCATTGTATGGATGCCACCATATGCCTATTCATGAATCTGTAGTTCACAGATAATCATTTATAGTCTTTGACCATTATATATAAAGCTGCTATAACCCTCCATGTTCAAGCTTCTGTATAAACATTCTTTTGTCTTGGGTAATTCATTATCGACGGAATGAATAAGATATATAATAGGTATATAATTCACCTAAAAATCCAATAAACTGTAGGCCAAAGTGGCATAGAACCCTACATTCTAACCAGCACTTTACAAAATTTTTAATTCTTCAGCTGCCATTTGAGTTATGTGGCTATGCCTCACTGTTTTAGCCTATACTTTCCTAAGGATTATTGGTATTGGAAATCGCTATGATTGCCATTAAAATCCTTTTGGTTATGTATATGTTGTAACCCTTGCCCGTCTTTGAAACCAAGTTCCACTTCTTAGTGCATTTTGGAATTCATTCATATGTCCTGTATACAAGTTCTTTATAAGATATAATTAATGCAAATACTTGCTCCTAGTCTTTGCTTATTTTTCTATTCTTTTTTTATGGTGCTTTTTATAATTTGACAAATTTATTTTATGAATTGTTCATCTGATGTTACATTTAAGAAATCTTTGCCTACTCCAAAGCCACAGACATTTTCTCTTATCTTCATTTAAGGAGTTTTATAATTTATCCTTTACTTTTGAGTATGTGATCCATTTTGAGTCAAATTTCACACTTGATTCAACATATGAACTAAAGTTCATCTTGGAGACAAAAATAAAATGATCCTTCACTGAACTGACTTCTGATGGTTGTTGGAATCACTTGTCCATGTATGTGTGGGTCTACTTCTAGACTCTATTCTATTCCATGAAGCTGTTTTGATTTGCATCAATACCACAAGCTCTTGATCCAGAAATTCTATAGCAGACCTTCACTTTGTGCTAGCTCACTATATTGGTTGTTTTACAAATCAGGCCTGGTTTTTCTATCCTAAATCCTCTGCATTTCCATGTGAATTGTTTAATCCTCTCATCAATTTCTACAAAAGAAGTTTGTGGAGATTTTTTACCTAGAATCAATTTCGGAAGGAAGAATAGCTTAAGAACACAGCCTGCCAACACACGGGTTGTCTTTCATTTCAACCGGCAAGGTTCTGTAGTATATACAGTATGCATAATTTTCACTCAGTTTTAACACATTTCTTGGGCCATTCTGATGCCAAGTGGAGACCATTTCCAAGACAAAAAACCTCCGAGAACACTGCACTTAAACTAATAATGACCAAAGATGTTACCGCTATAATAATGCCTTTTACCTAAGGCACTCCACAATCCTAAGTGGTCTATATCTAGTTACACGAATCTGAGTGATGCCAGTTATTTTAGAACAGGAAAGGCTTCTTTTCCACCTGAAGTATGTAATAGGATGAAAACCTTAAACAACAACGTTAAAAGATTCAATATATTCCTTAGGAGACAAAACCTACACACTTCAGAATTTCAAATCATTGTAGTTAATAGAATTTCACACTTCCTACTCCCAGAAGTTTAAAGAAAAGAGAGTCCGGGTATAATTTAAACACATGGATGAACTTACCCTTCTGTTCCCACAGCCAAATTATGGTCTGGGCTAAGATTACATGTTGAACATAATGCAGCAAATTGCTGGTCTTAACCAACTACCAGCTGACTATCTGAGCTTACCTAGTAGGCACAGAGACAAAACACACCAGAGGTGGTCTGGCATCCCACCCCACCACCACAGAGGCAGATTCAGTGTTTTAGGATGTTTGTCTCATGGTTCTTATACACACTAAGGCTGAAGCATCAGAGGCAAAGGTGGTGTAGGAAGGGCAACTGGCAGCAGAAGAGCAGTACGACCTCAAGTGTTAAGACAGCCATGCAATATCATTAAACACCAGTGTGATGGACAAGCCCTCAAAACCTGACTGCTGTCACACAGGAACCAGGAAGCTTAGCAGCAAGAACCTGTATTGCTGATGGGAATGTGAAGTGGGACAGCCACTCTGGAATTTTCTTTAAAAGCTGAATGTATTCTTATTATGTGATCCCATAACCGCACACCTTGGTATTTAACCAAAGGACTTAGAAGCATAAAATCTACACAAAACATACAAGTGGACATAAGAGGAGCTTTACTCATCCTTGTCAGAACACAGGAGCAGCAAGGTGTCCTTCAGTGGCTGAATGGAAACATGAACGATGGCATATCCAATACATATGCTCTGTCAAAACCCACAGGATATACACAACACTTTACAGCCTAATTTAAAGACTGGGCTACAGCTAAAATAGTATAAACCAAGTCAAAAACTGGTCTTCAGTAGTTGTAGGACAGAAACTGAGACTGCACTTTTCTTATCTGTGTCTAGCCTGTACATCACCTCAGACCATTTTCTAGAAAGAATGTGTACTGTGTACTGCAGATGAACTTTACCAACAGCTGAAGGGTGGCAAAGGTCTGTGCCTGCCACACAGTCAATGCACTATAGCATAAGTAATGGAAAAATTATGGGGTACGTGATTCTGTGAAACTCTGTGAACTACTTGTTCCCTTTAGCCTGAAGTCCAAAACCGGTCTAGTTGTTTTTAGAAATGATAATAAAACTATTTCATCACACAGAAATTGTACAGCTACTTCACAGTAATCACAAGGGAAGATCTCCATGCCACGTGGTCAGAAAGGAGCCAAGACAGAAGTGGGACCTTGACAAAAAGACAAAGCTCATCAGCCAAGCAGAGCTGCACGCATGGACATTTCCAGACTGTCTGCAGAATGGGAAGGAAGCAGCAGCCTATGCCTTCATTTCTCTCTTCCCTTCTCCTGCGTCATCTGCACATGGTCACCCAGATTCCTACAAAGACCTGAATCACAGCCACCCTAAGCCAAGCTAAGCCCTTCACTTCCTGTGCACCTCTGTCAAGCAGGCTGTCACCACATGTGGCCCCTCCTCTACGGCATGATGTAGTGTTCCTGCATGGCCAGTCTGCCCAGTCCCGCTGACAAGGACTTCCACAGGTCACCTGAGCCCCACTGAAGACTTCACTGCCTCAGGAATCCCTGCAAGATGATTCTAGCTGAGAAACACAGAAGAGGGTACTAAGCCTGTTTGTCCTCTGTGCTTGGAGCAGAGTGCCTAATGCCACAAGGACTTCTGACACAGTACCAAGGGCCGGTTGCTAACTTGTGAGCCTGATACAGGCCCTTCTCAGATGCACCTGACTCCAGGAGTAGGTCAGGATACCAACCCAACAGTCTTTCCAGGAAATTCTGCACAAAGACCTCAATCTCTTATCAGGCATGGCCAATACCCAAAGTTCTGGCTGTCTCTGGCCTGAGAACTTATAGAAGACTCTAATCCCTGTCAAATGTGTATACGAAAGGACCCTCAGACAAGCCTCAGAGGAAATAAACTCTTGACAACTGTTTAGTCATGTACTCCTAACTTCTAGACCTTCTGAAAATAAATTTCTAGCATTTAAGCCATACAGTCTATAGCATTTTGTTGTGAAAGTCCTAGAAAACAAGCATAACATACAATACATAAATATACAGATACCACAATGTATGAAATATAAGGAACTCCAACATAATTTACATTAAAGAAACTTAAATTTATCTGATATACTGGCATTCTGAATATTATATTTCTAAAAAGGGTCACATAAAAATGCTCTTATAAAGAATGCCTTCCTATAAGAGCCTTCAACTGTTAAAGGCTTTTAAAGATTACAAAATTCAGGTAGGTTTTGCTACAGTACATATAACTATATAAAATAAGGCCCTCAAGTAACCTGGAGTAGTTGCTAGCTCTGCTGAGGCCCCCACAACTCAGAATTCAAAAATATCTAACAAGAGCAGAGAGAACAAGCTTGGCAGAATGAAATTTTCCCAGCATACAATGTATTAATCTTTACATAAAGCCAGCACACAGTATCAGCAATGCACCAGTTCATGGGTATGCTCCAGGATGCTGCCGGCCGACACTGATTGCAATCCTCACTGGCTGAAAATAAAAGATGTTTCTTTCTAGAGCATAAAAATTGAAACACAAAGTTCATACAAGTGGAGAGTAAACCTAGAAACTATACTTGGTGCTCTTCAGGCAATGGGATAGATAAACTCCAACCATCCTTCACTGATTCAGCACCCAAGCTCTCTACTGAACTATCAAACGTCACAAAAACTATCTTCTCTCTATAACAGTGGGAGGAAATAATTACCTGGAAGATTTTTTTTTTAATTTAAAAAAAAATCCCACTGCCTAAGAAATGCCAAATAACACCTCCCTCAAAGATGTCCAACACATTTTCCCACTCACACTTCTCCATGCAATTGGCCATATGCACTCTTACAAATGACTGGTGTAGGTGCAAGGGATAATGAGCTGAGTGGAACCTGCTCTTAAAATACTGGGCTCCCTTTTAAAAGTTCTGACAGTGACATTTGAAGATTTGCTTTTGGTTTTATAGGTATCTCATCAACTGCTGTTCTTAGAGGAGATTTCAATGTCATCTACAGACTCAGCTGCTTTCCCAAGGCCAAGAAAAATGAAAAATCCATATAACCAGGTTTTTATTGTTGAATACAAATCTCCCTGCATTAAAAAAAAATTTATTTTTGCCCAGTATGGTGGCACACATTTAATCCCAGCACTTGAGAGGCATAATCAGATGGATCTCTATGAGTTTGAGGCCAGCCTGGTCTATAGAGTGAGTGCCAGGAAAGCCAGGGCTAATTCCCAATGTAGAGAGACCCTGCCTCAAAATAAATAAGGAATTTTATGTTATATAATATATTCTAGTAATAAACTAGTTTTAAATTAGTTAATGTATACTAATTTTGTATATTTTTATAAAATATTGTATATAAGGGGGGCTTTTAAAAAAATATGTATATAAGGGGGACCTATATTTGAATGTGTGAATACAGGTCCCACGGAGTCTAAAAAGAGCACCAGATCCACTAGAGCTGGAGTTATGAGTGGTTGAAAGCCACCAGATGTGGGTAATAGGAACTGAACTTGGGCCTCTATACGAGCAGTATGTGCTCTTAACTACTGAGCCATCTAGTCAGTCCCCTACACTGACTTTGAAAAGAAAAAAGTCTGACAAACTAATCTGTGTGGGTCTTAATTGAAAAACTAGGTGAATAAATCTATGCTTGCACTACTCCACAAGTATTTGCTATATAAATGAGGGGAAACTGTTACTATTATCACAGTAATAGAATTAACATGTTGAAAGAGACTATGAAAATTTAAGCAGCACTTCTGACTTTAGTAAGAAACAAGTCCAAAGGAAACAAGTAACATATCTAAGGCTACACAGAAGAAAGCTGAAGTAATGCCAAGACCAAACCACCACTCACTTTAAAGCTAATTTGGTTCTGCTCACTTCTTCTTTTTTTTTTTTTTTTAGCATTTATTTGGTTGCACCACACTCTCATGCAAGCCAGGGGGCATGGATGGAAGACAGGTCAACTTTGGGGAGTTGGTTCTCTCCCTCACTATGTAGACCCCAGGATTGGACTCAGTCTGTTAAGCTTGTCACTAAATGCTTTTACCTCATAAGCCATCTCACTGGGCCAAGAATGGACCCCTTAATAAAAAAAAACAATACCCTGGTCTCCTACTCAGTTTTACGTTTCATCAAAAGCATTTCTTCTCAGAACTCTGAATAAATTAGAAGAAAGAAGAGTCCAATTACAGAAAGAAGGTGTGAAGCCACATGATGATGATAATGTTCTGATCTTAGGAAATTAGATTGCTGTATGTGCTCTAAAGAAAATGCTAAAACTAAAAATTTCAAATAAAAACATTTGAAAACATTGAAGTTTTAACATTAGTACTAGTACTTATTGAGCAAAATAGCATATACATTAAGCCTGCTACAAGCAATTAACATTTTTGTCTTCACACAACTGACCTCTAGAATAGATTTGTGAGTAAAATAAAGTCCTGTGATCTCCATCAAAAAATATGGCCAAGATAGAGCAGGACAAAAGTCAAGTAGATTGGCACCAGAGCTTACAATTAACTACCATACTGCACTGTTTTAGTTGTATTAGTATCTTTTAAATATGCACACTTCATAAAAAGTTAATCTGAATTCTTAAATAGGCAAAGCTTAAAATAGTTACATAATAGTTCACAAATTTCCAACTCTGTTATACACTTTATATAGTGGTTTTGGTTTTTTTTTTTTTGTAACAGTTTTATAGGGAAGCCACAACTACCAGCAACAACCCCCCCCCCAAAAAAAAACCCACCATGGGTTCAGATTAAGAATATAATTTTAAGACATTTTCAGAGGCCACTCTGTGTAGTTTTAACAGATAATATAAAATCATATAAATATTAGTATAAGGTTATTTAAAAGACACCATTGTGATGAAGTGGCCAACTGGTTAAAGATATGGACTGCTAAAGATGCCACTGTCAAATCTCAAATTGTTGAAGCATATGTGGAAAAGATAAATGAGACATCTTCCAGTTCTACTGTTCTGCGATCAACACACTGTAATGACTCATTCTTACAGGAAAAAAAAAAGATCAAACGGAGAAAATTCTAACAGAAAACATATGTGAATTGTTATTTCACACCAATCAGAAACAAAGCAGACCCTGTCTCTAACCGCCTGGGAAGTAGTCTTCAGGCCCGAGACTGGCTGCGCTCTGGCTCTAGCCAGTTCAGGAATGGAAGGGGAGGGAGGAGGGGACAGGAAAGCCAGCACAGCACAACCAGACGCAGGAATCAAGGCTAACTCATCACCACCCACATCTCTGGACAGCACCTCTAAGGACCTCTCCTGGCACATCTTGTACACAGCTACATGGATGGCACATACAGAGAGTGTCCTTTGAGCTTTCTTACGGCCAGGGCTTACCTGAAATCCATGCTTGCCTCTCCACCACGTACTTAATACTTTGGGAGGCATGTCAATAACAGAAACGATGTCTCCCACCTACAAAAATTAAAATTTTAAGTAAAACATTTTTTGATCAATTTTAAACCAATTGCTATATCTATAATTAAGATATGAATTGCATAAAAGAGCAAAATACTATTTTATGCTTTAATAAACTCTGGGAAAACATACTGACTTTTAAAAGTAATTATATCAGCCTTACCTTTTATTGAAGGGTATTCTACCAAAAGTTAAATAGTGTAAAACTGATCCAGCTAACAGACAAGCAGTGCTTTCAAAAAACAAGATTTCAGCATATTTTTTTTTTAAAGATTTATTTTTTCTGCATAGTGTTTTGTTTGTATGTATATATGTGAACCCTGTATATGTCTGGTACCTGATCAAAAGAGAGCATCAGATTCTTTGGAACTAGAATTATGGACAGTTGGGGTTCTAGAAACCAAACCTGGGTCCTTGCAATAACAATAAGAGTTCTTAACAGCCATGGCACCTCTTCAGCCCCAGTATAATACATTTTTAAAGTGTGGCATTACTACAGCACTATCACTACTGTTAGAATACAGCTGCCAACTTAGGATGGTTTTGCTATACCAAGGTGCACACGACAGGCACTAGGTATAAACTTTGTTGGGTGCTCTTCTGTGATGCTGCTGGAAGCAGCCAGCCATGTGATCCCGGGGGCAAACCACATATCGGCTAGTCCTAAATAGCAAAGCCAGGATGCTTAGGGTATGCATATCAATTTATTTCTGACTTTCATTTTATGAAGACATCAGTTAAGGAGCTTTAGAACTTTGTTCCTGCTGTTACTATCAGTGATCAAAATCATGTCTAAAAGATAGCATTAAATACACATATTTGGAATAATAGTATCTATTAATACTGACTACCATGTAATACAAGCACAACACTGAGTCCCTGACATCTTATTTAATCACACAGAAAGGAGCTTGAGATGAGTTCTTAGTAAATGTAAAGTTCTCTAACTCCCTATCAGTAGATGATACTAATACTCCACTAAAGAAGCAAACTTCTTCATTGTAAAAGGCAATGTGTAACTTTATACAAATGAACAAATCATAAACAAAAAATTTTTCAATTGCATATTTAATAGGAGCTATATTCTTTAATCAAAGAGGCACATATGGGCAGCACTAGTTGGAGTTAACAGACCACTCAGAGAGAAGAGAGCATGAAACTAGAAAGGGGGAAGTGTGGGAAACTGAGGAAGAGGTGAAGGAAAGAAATGGGGATGCATATGATCATAATTCTCTGCATACATACGTGAGAATCTCTGAAATAAATAGAAATCCTTAAAAAGTATTAAACTTAAAAAGGAAATACATAGTAAGTACTGAAATGGTGAAATGGTTAATTTTCCCGTTTTTTAAATGTTTAATGATATAATGCTTTGTAATGAAACAGTCAAATTAATTTCTATTTATTTATTTATTTATTTATTTATTTATTTATTTATTTATTCATTTATCAAAAGAAGGCCTCATTAAGTAGCCCTGGCTGTCCTGGAATTCACTACATAGACAAACTGGCCTCAAACTCAGCTGCCTGTCTGCCTCTCGAGTGCTGGGACCAAGGGCATGTGCCGTAATGCTTGGCATTAAAATTAATTTATTAACCAATTTATTTTATGAAAAAACATAATTTTTTAGTACATATTAATTCCAAAGTAAAATTCAAAAAAGAAAAATGTAGACAGGATGACAGGGCTAAGTCCGTGAGACTGTTACATGATATTTATTATGCAAAGAATAAAAATGAAAACCAGAGAGACAGGTTTCAGACCTCAGCATGATCAAACTTTTCGTTTTGTGATAAACAATTTGATTTAGATGTTCTACTTCTTTTTTCATTTTTTATTAGCATATGTCTGATGCACAAATAATGGGCTTCATTGCTTCCTTACAAGTATACTGTGCCCTCTGATCACATTTATCTTCTGTTATCCCCCTCTTACACTATCCCCTACTAGCTCCCTTCTTCCCAAATAGACCCCCCCTTTCATATTTGATAGACGACAGGCAGACAGATTTAATTCTACAGTCCATATATGAAAGAAAACATATTATTTGTCTAAGTCTAGCTTATTTCATTTAAAATGATAATTTCTAGTTCCCCCATTAATCTGAAAATGACATAATATTGTTCTCCATAGCTTAATAAAACTTAATTGTGCACAAATATATTTATTTTCTCCATTCATCTGCTGATGGACAACTAGGCTAATGACATAACTTGGTTACTGTGAACAGAGCTGCAATAAAAGGATGTTACATGGTGGTGCATGCATGCCTTTAATCCCAGCACTCGGGAGGCAGAGGCAGGCAGATCTCCTTGAGTTCGAGGCCAGCCTGGTCTACAGAGCAAGAACCAGGTCAGACATCAAAACTACAGAGAAACCCTGTCTCGGAAAAAACAACAACAACAACAACAACAGAAAAGAAAAAAAAAAAGATGTTACATGGCTCACTGGTAAATAAAAAACTACTAGCATTTATTTTGTCTCTTATCAGCCAATGCATATTTTCAGAGAAAAACTTAAACCCCCTCCCTCCTTTTGAATATGACAGCAAGAAATACTCATTTTACTTTTAGCCTCTCCTTTGATAACTCCGATTCCCAATAAATACTGAATACTATGTTTACTGAGATGAACAAGGCAACCAGGAGTGCATGTCATGGTGATGAGAGCCGTTCTGAATGGCATCCAACCCTGCTTTGGAGGATGCACTTCCCATGCAGTAAGACCAAGGATGACTTCCTGGTAGAAACGGAGACACTAACACTAAAAGCTGAAGGATGAATACAGTCTTTTACACAAAATTAGAAAGCTTTCCAGGCTGAAAGATAAAAGACTACAGAAAAATCTCATGTCTTTATTATTGTTTTTAATTAAGTGAATTCTTATAAAACAGCTAGAGAGAGGCTATAAAGGCAGCAAGGACCAGAGAATAATTACTGTGGTGGTATTGTGTTCCCCAAAATATGTGCACCCTAATAAACTTACCTGGGGTCAGAGACAGAACAGCCACTAGATACAGAGGCCAGAAAATGGTGACACTCACACCTTTAATCCTGTTACTTAGGAGGCAGAAATCCATCCGGATCTCTGTGAGTTCAAGGCCACATTGGAAACAGCCAGGCATAGAGACACACGCCTTTAATCCCAGGAAGTGAGCCTTTAATCCCAGGGAGTGATGGCAGAAAGCAGAAAGATATATAAGGCATGAAGAAACTAGAAAGCATTTGGTGGCTAAGCTTTTAGGGTTATGAGCAGCAGTTCAGCTGAGATCCATTCTGAATGAGGACTCAGAGGCTTCCAGTCTGAGGAAACAGGATCAGCTGAAGAACTGGCGAGGTGAGGTAGCTGTGGCTTGTTCTGCTTCTCTGATCTTTCAGCATTCAGCCCAATACCTGGCTCAGGTTTGATTTTATTAATAAGAACTTTTTAAGATTCCTCCTACAAATTACCACATTCTAATCATTTACCTCTAAGGTCAGTTCATCAGGGGCCCGAGCAGTGTACCGCTTGATAACATGGGCAGCACCAACAGCAGGAGTGTTGATGGACGACTCCTCATGAACTAGAAGATGATTTCCCTTATTGTCAATCTACAAGAAAAATCAAGCACCATGGAATGTTTAAAGACATAGGACTTGTCTAACCATACATGGAGATTTAATTTAGAGAGACAATAAGCCTCAAAAGTCTTTTAAAAAGAAAATAAAAAACAAAAACAAAAACATAAATGAGGGCCAGCAAGACAGCTCAGCAGGTCAATACACTTGCCAACAAGCCTGAGCTGAGCAGATTAAGTCTACCCTTTGGACCCACACGATGGGAGGAAAGAAGCAACTTCTGCAAGTTGTCTTCTGATTTCCACACAGGCTCTGTGCCACGTGTATGCACTACCCCACAAACGTAACAAAAATCTTTAAAACCCTATCAGTTATTAGGTAGCTAATATATGGCAGTCAGTGTGCTATGCATATAATGTGTAGGATTTTACTTAATTCTCATAATCCCAAAATATATTACCATTACCTTCACTTAAAGGTAAAAATGAAAAATTGGAGAAAGCTACATAATTTAAGAGAAATTGAATTATTTTTCCATATTACTCAACCACCAGAGACAAAGTCATGGTTTTAGTGTAAGCAGGTCTGGCTCGGGGTACCACACCCCTCTTTCCTTGTAGTATCTCAATTTTTATTGAGAGGAGAGAATATATATATAATTCTACATATACAAATTAACAATAAATATCTTAAAACACTTAAGTTGGGACCTCTAAGAAGCTGTTTTCTCATAAATAAAAATATTTTCAATAACAAATGAAAACAAATAGCTTACTAATTGTATATATTAACATAATGCTATATAACAAGATAGGTCTTTTATAAGCAGATCTATAAGTTATTAAATTTTATCTAAAATCTATATTAAATCTTTTATAGATTTATAAAATATATTAAAATTATTTTTAATTAAACAGAAAGATTTAATATTAGAATATCAGCCTATCATGCCAGAGAGATGGCTCAGCATTTAAGAGCACTGGATGTTCTTGTAAAGATGAACTCCCAGCACCCATATGGTGGTTCATACCATTTGTAACTTCAGTTTGAGGGCATCTGAATCCCTCTTCTGGCCATTTGGGGCACCAGGTACACAAACAGCACACATGTAGACATGCATACACATTAAAATTAAAATTAATCAAATATCAATTCTCCTGGAAGATGAGAACATACTTTATTTCTTTATTTGTGAAACTCATCAATTATCAGGTTACTGATAAATTCCTTAAGTAAATCATTTTAGAATAAACTTTCATCAGAGACGATTAGACCAATACCTCCATCCAGGTAAGGGCAGGCCCACAGTTGATCTTGTTGCCAGCAATAGTTGAGAGGCGTGACAGGTAAGCCATAAGCATCTGAGTAACTGACTGAAAAGAAAGACTCATTGTAACTCAAAGAAAAGAATAATTCTTTGCTGTTTGTAAATTGGTTATTTTCAGGAAGAAAAAAAACCCCACAGATATTTAGGCTCTTAATAATTACATTGGGTGGGCATGGTGACACACACCTTTAATCCCAGCAACCAGGAAGCAGAGGCAGGGGGATTTCTGTCAGGCCAGCCAGGAATGCACAGTGAGACCCTATCTCAAACACCTAAAAAATAATAACTACAGAGAATTCTTCACTAAGTTACAGAAGATTGTCACTGAAATGACGGCATTTTTTACAGATTCAGCCACCCTCTACTGTGGGATTTTCAGCTTTCACCATCTTATATCATCAAGGGCCACACTGCACAGGTTCTAATCTCATGACTTTCTTTTTCTATTTTTATATTGAAAACACAAAAGGTATTTATTAAAATACACATCTGTGGTTCTTCTAACTTTTCCCATGTTTCTCTTTACTTCCCATGGCTGTAATCTCCCATGCATAGACTGCACAGGAGCAGCCGTATTCATGTGATCCTGCACCACAGTACAGCTCACTGTTCTGGGACATGACAGCCCAAGGCAGACCGATGACAGAGAAACCAAGTCTTTCCAGCCTGTTCACCCTCAACTTCCTGGTACAGAGGCCATGGAACAGCTAAGCTCCTGCTCCTGCTCCTGCTCCTGCTCCTGCTCCTGCCCCTGCTCCTGCTCCTGCTCCTGCTCCTGCTCCTGCTCCTGCCCCTGCCCCTGCCCCTGCCTTCCCTCCTGACCTTACATTCCCACCACAGTGGACTGAACCTCTCTGGAAATAAGATAAGGTTTCTGGGTTGGTTGTTTTGTTTTGTTCTTGGTGTGTGTGTGTGTGTGTGTGTGTGTGTGTGTGTGTGTGTGTGTTGTTGTTGTTGTTTTGGTCAGGATATTTTGTCACAGTAACAAAAAAAGAATACAGACAGAAATTCATACCAGAAGTTGAGTTCTTGCCATGCTAAATCTGATGTCTTGATTTTAGTACTTTGGAACTGGTTTCTAAGAGGAACGTGGTGGAAGAGTTTGGAAATTTGGGGTAGGAAGACCTAAAATGCTACAAACAGAACTAAACCAGCCGTTCTAGTAAGAGTTCAAAAGCTCAGAATGCACAAAAAGAAAAAAAAAAAACAAAACAAGGTACACTGTGCAGGCCCAGCCCAGGAGGTTTCAGAGAGGAGTCTATGAGGACTAGACTAGAGGTCATTTGGGTTATATTCTGGCAGAGTGCAGGTGCATTCTGCCTATGTCTCAAGAACTGGAGGCTGAGTTCAAAAGCAATGGCGTATTTGGATGGGGAAGGAACTATGAAGGCAGACATTTGAGGCTATGTTGTGATTATTGCTCCCTGATCTCATTCAGATCTTCAACATCAGAGAGTAAGAGGCAGAACACAGAGAAATTAAATAATATGGTTTCCTGAGGAAGGCTCTGTGAGCAAGCTTAAAGCTGTAAACAAGGGGAATGTAAATGACAAAGATCTGTAACTGATAAAGGAATTAGCACCATTAAACAGAAACCTCCTATTCTGTACAGTAGGGCTGGAGAGATGGCTCAGTGGTTAGAGCACTGGCTGCTCTTCCAAAGGTCTTGAGTGAGTTCAATTCCCAGCAACCACATGGTGGCTCACTACCATCTGTAATGAGATCTGGTGCCCTCTTCTGGCCTGCAGGGATGTGTGCAGGCAGAACACTATACATAATAAATAAATCTTTAAAAAAAAATAAAAAATAAAAAATATCCTGAAAGACAGGACCACACTCACCAAAGTTATAAACGTGAAAATGCAAATTTATTTGAAAGCAAAGAGCCTAAGCTGAAAATGCCAAAGGAGTTTCCTACCTGTGGAAGTGCTTCCCCATAGTCAACACACAGAAGCCAGTATACTGGGGTCCAACATGCATAAACAAGTCTCAAACCTACCAGGAACCTCCCCACACCTTGTTGGCTAACTTTCATAGTGCTGGAAAGTACTGTGTAGGCTTGGATTGAGGTGTGAGATTAACAGAGAAAAGATAGTAGCGCTCTTACTCTGAGCTGGGCTTTGTATGTTATAATACCTACACGCCAGGTAAGAAGTACCCACTAGTTCAACAGTGATTCAACTGCTAAGGGATAGATAAGCACTTTCTGACTGGATTTGATGTCCTCTTCACAGGAGGGAATTTCATGTCTGGTACAAAAACCCTGTGTCAAAAGCCCACACATGGCTTAGAAAGCCATAGACCCTAAGATATTACGTGTAATTGTTATTTTGCCAAATGGTCATGATGTCTGTCAAACTGCCTTCTAAATATTTGTATGAACACCCAAAATGGGGGGCAGTGCTCTTAACACTGGCTAGAGAAGCTGCCCCCTAACCTGGCAGCCATCATGTAGACAGTGGTCAAGTGTTAAGAAGCAGTAGATTGTTCAGCACTTAGGGAGACATCGTTATCAAGTACCCCTCCCCCATGTCCTTGAAGGCTCAGAGAAGAGCACTGAAGAGGAAACAGAGTTTGAAGGCTACAAGAAAGGAGGAGTGCCCTGGAAACACTGTCTTCCAGATAGGACAGGCTACTGCGCTCATCACACTAGCTGCGTTACTTACACAAGATCAAACTACCAAAATCCCAGCACAGATGGGAAGACAATGCCGAGGCCCCAACTCCTTACTGTCAATTGCAATTGACAGATTTAGGGGAAGGGGGAGGGAATCATTCTGCATGGAGAGTGTGGCCAATGGTAAGTTTCCAATACTGCAATGGATGGCACACACTCACGTACACCACAAACTAGATTTGGCGGGTTATCAGAAAAAGGTGTGCGGGGTGTGGGGAAAGTAGAAGGAAAATAAAGGGATGTATTTATTCCACTGTATCCATGTATGGAAGTCTCAAAGAATTTCTTAAAAATTTAGATAATGCTGTCAAAAACAAAACTACTCCAAGAGGGCTACATTCCACCTGAGGAGGCAGCAGAGCTTGTCAAGAGTCATCTATGTGGGATTACTTTTGCAGGCATGAAGATGTACGACTAAGGAATTCAAAGTCTGACTCCACAGTTCCTGAGAGCCATGAAGCCAAACAAGTGGAAAGGTCAGATCCCCTGAAGGGAGGCACCCAAAGGCTACTACTGTTTGAAACTATAAAAGTGAAACTTGCTAGAGGCCAAATCATGTGACGTCCACTGAAGAAAGCTGCATTCATGAAGTAGAGCCAGTCCTAGAGAAAGGCTATACCTGCTGTAGGCAACAGAGCTGGAGGGGTGGGGCTGCCTAAGTGCTTTGTAACTAGCCCCCTTTACCAGTCCCAGATGCTAGATACTGAGCTGCAGGGTTTGGTATTTTCCCTGGTGGATTTAGTCTCGCTTTGGTCAAGTCTTTCTTTGCTCTGTCCCATTCATCCCCATTGGAATAGGAATGTTTACTCTGCCATTATATGTTAGAATTATGTCAACTCAATTTTTGATTTTTGCAGGGCATCACACTTAAGTCTCAGGGGAAAAATGGGCATTTGTAGTGTTGCTACTGTCAAAGACTATAGGAACTTTTGAAGTAGTACCAAATGCATTTTGCATTGAGAGATGGCTATGAAAAAGGGTCAATGGCAGAATGTGGCTGCTTGAATGTAAACTGTCTACCATATTCTAGTGTGTTTCAAAACTGACTTCCCAGATGGTGGTGCTGTCTGGAAGGTTGTAGAACCTTCAGGAGGTGGAGTTTGATGGATGAAATGGGTCACTGGGGCAAGCCTTGAGGCTCTATAATCCACATCTACTTCCTGTTCACCATCTGCCTGGAATGGGACCAGCCAGCCTCCTGTCCTGCCTCCATGACTTCCCTGCCAGCCGCCATGTCTTCCTTGACATGGCAAACTGTATCTCTGAAAGGGGAAGCAAATCCTTTCTTCCTCAGGTTGCTTTTCTTAGGTTATTTTGTCACAGCAACAGAACAATAATTAAGACATGTATGAGGCTTTTCACTCACTCGGTAACATTTAATGGAGCCTCCTGGAATGAAAAACATTGTTTTCTTTAGCTCTAAGAAGATTTTTAGATTAATTTTTAATTATTACCTTATATCCCCTCTCTTCCTATATCTCCTATGAGTAAGGACTACTCTACACCTATTCTCTACAATTCCAAATGTCTTCTCACAACTTAACTTCCTGAACCTTCTAGGGGCTATATACTTATGATGTGATACCCCAGCTCACTAATTCTCTGTAGCTGTCTCCTTTATGTATGTAGTCCAGTTACTCAGATCTGCTATTATTGATGTACACATTTTATTTCGAATATTTGATTATTTTATTTTACGATAGTATGCTCTCATTTTTCATGGATGTACTCTTCCCCAGAAGTGATAGTCTTACTTGCAAAGGCCTTCTGCAATGTCCTTGGCTACTCTGTTTATTCTGTGTTTGTGGGTAAGATTCCTACTCATCCTTTTCTGCAATCATCCTATATAAGGGTTGTGACTGTATTTTGTTTTCCCATAAAATGTATCTCCCTTACTTTCAAATATTACTCACATTTTTATTCCAATTGTACTTTTATGATTGGCATGGTAAAGAATTTCTTCTTTATACAATGGTTACAATTGTTTCGTGTTTTCAGAAATGTTGCAGAAGTGAAAGTGAGTGCACAGACACAGCCTGCCATGACAAGCCAGCAGCACCACTCCAGTGCGGCTCTCACTAGCAGATAACTCTTTCACACCTTTGGTTTTGTATTTCCACACTCACTGGAAGAATGGTCTGCTGATACATATTGGCTATCAATATCATCATGAGGTTTTCCCACCCTCATAAAATATTCTCTGAGACTTGCTTATTTCTGAAAATCCTCCTAAGTCTGTCTTCTGAAGTAAGCAACCCCAGGAATGATCCCAGGTGCTCTTGTATGCCACACTGACAAGAGCTTTGGCTAATTCCTAGGTGTTAGTATTTCTGCAGGGTTCTACATGGGTTACCTCAGGACTGTCCTTCAGCATGTCAGATCGAGGAAGCTCTGAGAGCTGAGAGAATCGACGGTCATAAATGCAGAGATGAAGATGTTTATCAAGTACTCGGAAGTCTTCATAACTTCTTTTAACAATCCAACTTTTGCCCTATGGGTAAAGAACAAAAGTCCAATAAATTCATTCTTCTTCAAAATGTTAAAGATTAGGCCTTTATTCTCTAATGGTATCTTATTCATGAAATTGTGTGTTTCCTAATAAGAAGTTTGTATTGACTTAATGATGATAAGTTCTGCTCCAAACACTCCAGTGAATCACATTATAACGAAAGGTCAACACTTATACAAATAAGATGGAGCCCTCCATTAGTCCTCTCCCTACTATTTCTAGAGTCTTCTGCTACTCACTGAACTAACTGCTGGGGTAAGACAGCATGTGACTCTCAATCTACAGAAAGAACCAATGAATGACTTAAGACAGCTGAATGGCAGTTATCAGAGGCTGAAGATGGGTGTGCAGGAAGAAACCAGGGGGTACTGGTAAACAAGTAGTATATAGACAGAAGGGGTCTGGAGAGATGACTCAGTGGTTAAGAGCACTGGCTCTTGAGGAGGGCCAAGGTTGGATTCCCAGCACCCACATGGTGGCTCATAACCACCTGTAATTCTAGTTCCAGGGGCTGCAATGCCTTCTGCTGACCTCCACAGGTACCAGACACACAGGTGACAAACAGATATACATGCACACAAAAATCCATACACAAAAAATAAAGATATTTTTTAAAGTGGTAAGCACTAAAAGTGGAAAACATAAACTAAGAATGGAATTATGAAATTATGGTTAGTCTGGTCTCCTTGGGATGTTTTTTCTACACGGATATCTAAATTGTATCTTTAAAAAGAATTCTAAAGCAGGGCATGGTGGTGTATGACTTTAATCCCAACACTTGGGAGGCAGAGCCAAGCACCGGTCTCTGTGAATTTGAGGCCAGCCTGGTCTACAAAAGAGTTCCAGAACAGCCAGGTAGAGCCATTACACAGAGAAACCCTGTCTTGAAAAACAAAACAAAACAAACAAACAAACAAAAAGAATTCTAAAACATACTTCGGGGAGATGACTCAGCAGTTAAGAGCACTGGCTGCTCTTCCAGAGGACCTGGGACCCACCCACATGACAGCTCCCAACTGTCTTATTTTTCTAGTTCCAGAGGATCAGATGCTCTCTTTGATACATACACAACAGGTAGAACGAACTCACTCTCTCTCTCTCTCTCTCTCTCTCTCTCTCTCTCTCTCTCTCTCTCTCTCTCTCTCACACACACACACACACACACACACACACACACACACACACTAAATAAAATTAAAAGGAAAAAATGCAAGGAGGAAACAGATCAATCTACTATTGCAGTTAGAAAGTTTAACTTTATCTGCATCCCAGGTGGACAGCTCTAGCAAGTAGCTGACTCAGTCACCAGAATATAACTGACCATGTAGATGACTAACAGGCAGATCACTTGTGCTTCTCAGATTCACCAAACACTTAATGCCACATTCTTGGGTATAAAACACACTAAAGTAAGTTTAAGGGGACAGAGACCACATGTTTACTCTCAGTCCATTAAACACACTATACTGTTTAAAAGGATAGAGACCATATACTATTTGCTTTCAAACCATTAAGAATACAAGTCTACAACTGAAACCCAGAAGTTAGTAAAACAAAGCCAATTCTTTGAAAACATCAATAAAGTTAATGAGCTTCTAGTCAGTTTAACTGAAAAGGAGAGGTGGATGGGGAGAAAGGAAACAAACTACTAACACAATAAAGTAGAGATGACAGACAGCAAAGGAAAATATGAGCAACTCCAAGCCTGTCAAACCCACACACAAAGAAAAACACAATTTGATTAAGTATATAGATATGTAAGCTAGTGAATCAATATTTAATATATTTCAAAAACAGCAACAAGCACTAATGAGTTCACCAATAAATTTTACCAAATACCTAAGGCAGAAAATTATTCCGCATAGCTAGAATCTGTTCCAGGAAACAAAAGAAGAGAGGACACTTCCTAAATCAGCCTGCAAGGCCAACATTAGCTTACTTGCAAAACTAGACAAGAGCTTGTTATCCAAAATACACAGAGAATTTCTAAAAACAGAAAAAGAGCCTAATTTAAAAAGTATAAAAAAGAACTAACAAATGCCTCACCAAAATGATACAGATATATAAATTTTTAAAAAAGAAATAAATAAGCATGTGAGAAATTGCTTTTGACATCAGAACAGTATGTAACACATAATTTGAAAATCACCTGAATGTGTTCAAGTTTACTGGGCAAAAAATTCTTAAACTAAAGATCTTATATGATGAGCAGACATGAAACAAGGTCTTTAAGCCTTTGTTTTTTATATTCGTAATCCAAGAAGTATAAATAAAACTTTCTGAGAAGTATAAATAAAACAATAATTGGAGTACTTTAGTTTAATAATATTGTAAAGGAACAATGCAAAATCCTTCATTATACTTTTAACAATTTTAGTTTTCTACTAATTTTTATCTTGTTATCAATGACAAGTAATCACTACTTTCAATGATGTAAAAAATTAGAAATTCTTAACAAGTCAGAGAAAACAAGGAAATATTTGCTATCCTTTCTGAGAACAGTCATTGCCCATGTTTTTAGAATTCTTTTGTTTGAGAAAAGTTAAATCTGAAAAATGACAGTTGCTATCAATTATGAAATTCAGTAAAAAGAAAGAAACACAACCTAAATCTTAGGCTCGACTATACTCAAATGCAGAGCCTGGTACAATTCACAGCACCTGTGAGCAACAGCGTACTCATCTGTGCAATAGAACGATAACAACCCCATCCCATCTAAGCTGTACCAAGTTTAAATCAGAAGCCCTGCAATCTGCCTGCGTGTTTTGCTTACACACAGATGCTCTCCAAATGTTAATACTTGATCGACTGTGGTAGTAACAGTGTTTGCTAAATGGACTGAGTTGAGAGGAGTTATTTCATACAAGGAATGCATTTCTGCAGTGGAATCTCAAGCATGAGAACACCAGAGTACAGGAGATATTTTGAGACTGGGAGGCATTCCCTTGAAACCAGCTGTCTGCTCCATTACCGTGACAAAAAAAGACCCTGAGATTACTGTAATGTTTATATTTTATCTTCAGAAAAGATAAACTAATAAATCTGAATGAATTTTAGTTACAGTGAAAGTGTAGTTAGTGTCTTTCAATAAGGATTATTAATGTCTGGGGCTGGAGAGATGGCTCAGCAGTTAAGAGTGCTTACTGCTCCTCCACATGACTGGAAGTTGGTTCCCGGCACCCACATTACAGTTGTGAACTGCTTGTAATGTAACTCCAGTTTCAGGAGATCCCACACCCTCTGTGTGCACCTGTGTGCATGTTACACATATAAATTCATGTCAGCACACATGCATACACATAAATGAAAATAAATTTAAAAAAAGGATTATTAGTATCATTAGAATAAAATATTGCTTATTTTATTAAACAACAATTATACTTCTACCAAGGAAACTAAATTTAGAAGAGATCAAAAAGGGATTTTCAGCTGACATGTTAGAATAAACATGTTTAAATTTGTCACTTTAAAAACTGATACTGAGAGACTGCCACACTGACTTCCAAAGTGGCTGTACAAACTTGCACTCCCACCAGCAGTGTTGCAGAGTTCCCCTTGCTCTGAATCCTCTCCAGAATGAGCTGTCGCTCGTGTCTTGATCCTAGCCAATCTGACAAAGGTAACATGGAATGAATCTCAGGGTCATTTTTATTTGCATTTCCCTAATGGCTAACGATGTTGACATCTCCTTAAGTATTTCCTGGCCATTTGAGATTCTTCTGTTGAGAATTCTGTTTGGATCTGTATCCCATTTTTTATTAGATTATTTGGTTTGTTGATACCTAGTTTGTTGAATTCCTTATATATTTTAGAAATCAGTCCTCTGTTGGACAGGAGGTTGGTGAAGATCTTTCCCCATTCTGTAGGCTGCTGTTTTGTCCTTCATGGTGTCCTTTGCCTTACAGAAACTTTTGGATTCCATGAGGTCCCATTTATTGTCAGTCTTAGTGCCTATGCTGTTGGCGTTCTGTTCAGGAAGTTGTCTCCTGTGCCAATGCATTCAAGATTATTTTCCACTTTCTCTTCTATCAGGTTCAGTGTATCTGGATTTATGTTGAGGTCTTTGATCCACTTTGGACTTGAGTTTTGTGCAGGGTGATAGATACAGCCACTTTGGAAGTCAGTGTGGCAGTTTATCAGAAAAGTAGGAATCAATATACCACAAGACTCAGCTATACCACTCTTGGGCACAGACCCAAAGGATGCTCAATCACATACCACAAGAACACTTGCTCAACTATGTTCATAGCAGCTTTATTTGTAATCACCAGAACCTAGAAACAACCTAGATGTCCCTCATCTGAAGAATTAATAAAGAAAATGTGATACATTAACAATGGAGTATTACTCAGCTGTTAAAAACAAGAACACCAGTGAATCTGAAGGCAAATGGATGGAACTAGAAGAAAAATCATCCTGAGTGAGGTAACCCAGACCCAGAAAGACAAACACTGCAGGTACTCACTCATAAGTAAATATTAGCAGTAAAATAGAGGAGGACTGTGCTATAATCCACAGGCCCAGAGACTAGGTAACAAGGAGGATTCATAAGGGGTAGTAGGATGCCTGGATCTCCCTGAAAAGGGGAAATAGAAGAGATTTCATGAGTGGACTGAGGGCAGGCGAGTGGGGATGGAAACATGGGCAATTGGGTTGGGGGTGGGGTCAGAGGGGAATAGTACTGAAAGAGGCTACTGGAAAGAGGCGGCATTTCAGGGTCAGGTAAAACCCTGGCACAAGGAATCTCCCAGGAATCTACAAGGATAACCCCAGCTAAGACTCCTAGCAATACCAGATATGTAGCCTGAACTGGCCATCTCCATGACCAGATTGGTGCCTAACCTAATTGTCATCAGAGAGGCTTCATCTAGCCACTGATGGAAACTCATGCAGATCCACAACCAAACACCAGGCAGAGTTCAGGGAATCCTGCAGGAGAGAGGGAGAAGGGATTGTAGGAGCCAGAGGGATTGTAAGTGTCTGGGACACCACAAGAAAACTCACAGAATCAACTGACCTGGGCTCATAGGGGCTCACAGAAACTAAACTGACAACCATGGAGCCTGCATGGGACTGACCTAGGCACTCTGCACATATTACAGCTGTGTAGTTTAGTCCTCTTATAGAACTCCTAAGAGAGGTAGCAGGGGCTGTCTCTGACTCTTTTACTGTCTTTTGGGACCCTTCTCCTCATCCTGGGTCACCTTGCCCAGCCTTAATACATGAGGAGGTGCTTAGTCTTACTGCAACTTGATATGCCGTGTTTTGTTGATACTCATGGGAGACCTGCCCTTTCCTGAACAGAAATGAAGGGGAGGGGATGGGAGGAGAGGGGAGGGGATGGGGGAGCAGGGGGGAGGAGATGGGGGAGCAGGGGGGAGGGGATGGGGGAGCAGGGGGAGGGGTTGGGAGGAGAGGGGAGAGGGAAACTGCAGCCAGGACGTGAAATAAATAAACAAATTCATTTTTAAAAAATGGTGCTAATTTGCTAAAGAATGTAACAGCAAAAACAAACAAACAAACAAAGCTTTTAACACTAAATGCCACTGACACTATACTCACAAATGCTTCATTCCATGTAGTGGAACTATCTATAATTGATGTCTGAGTTTACTGAATTTCGACCTTCTAAAACTTATTCAATTTTTAACATGGAAGACAGTAAAGTTTTCTTCTGTATAATTTTCCATATAATATTTTATGTTAAATTCCCTAGGGTTCTTATTCATTTTCACAAATTTTAAAATAACTTTTTTTTTCTTAAAAAATGCAAGAAATATACAAAGGAACAAAAAAGAAGCATCATTTTCAGATGCCCCACCCACAGCAATAAACAAGATACAAAGAAGACAGTGTTTCTTCTTCCAAGGTAGCTGATGTATCTGTTCCCAAAGGACAGAACAGAATGAAGAAAGCAGAACAGGAAGATCTGAGAACGTTAGATGATGTTAATAAGAGGAGATGAGCACTTGGAGGATCAATGGCCTGGTCTTCAAGGCATCTGGAAGTACTTTTCCCATGGTTAATTCTCAGCAGACATACACCTTATCAGATCATTAGATTTGTTTGATTGGTATCTGTTGTCTGTTGTACTTGCTTTGGGTCCACGACAGAGCATGTTAATATTTTTGTATCAAGAAAGCTACACTCTTGCACCCAGTTGGCCTGGGCTACTAAGAGGGCCAGGCAAATATCATGACAGCCTGCCCTAATAACTTAGTTAAGAACTAGGCCTCCGTGCTTGCTTTTTGGAACCGAGCAAGCAGTTTCTGAGGAAGAGCCATGAACAAAGGACAATCAATCTCCAACACCCCCTGACAGTAAGGACAAGGAAACCTGGGACATACCAGGCCTGAGCCACAATCAACAGCTCAAGGTAATAACCAAATAAGGACAAAGTCTGGTACTTGTTCAGGCCTGCCCAAATATGAAAACCTGTAGCCCTGATAAACCCCCAACTAACCCTAGCCAATTAGAAGTTACTAACATGATTGCCACTCGCATAAGCCAATCATATCTAAGATGAGCTAACTTCCTTTGACACTCCCCTTAGTTAGACTTAAAAGGAGCTCTCATTTCCCTGGTGGAGGGGGGATCTTTGCCATCTTGCCTTTGTGTGGAATGGCAGGCCTCAGCATACTGGAATAAAAAACGCTCTTGCTGATTACACACATAGGTGGTGGTCTTTTGTGGGGCTTCTCCAGGACCCTAACACTATCTTCTCCCTTGAGGGCTCTAAAATTTAACCTGAGTGTGTTTGCATATAGATAAGAAAGGGGTAGAGAAAATATGCCTGTTGTTTGTTGTGTGACAAAACTTTTCCTGACGAGACACAATACATATCTACTCACCCCAGATCAAGCTCCCATGACAAACACATACATATACCACCAAAGTCCAGGTTGGTGAACTGGAATATGGGTGAGGGGTTACTTAAAGAAGAAATGACTCTGTCTGCATTACCAGCTACATTACCAAGGCCCACTCCAGCACGGATGACAGCTCACAAAGCTGGGAACCTGGAGCACACTGCACAGCCTACAGGCAGATTAACAGGTTGGAGGGTGTCTTTCCAGATGTCTCAGTAGTCTAAATCTCTTCTAGAGACTCCGCTTGGTCTCAGTGTCTTCTTTACAGCTCTTGCTCTTTTGAGAGGCTTTTGTGCCATCCCCCAGCTTAACTCTTTATCATCTGAGATGGGCTCTGACTTTTATTGTTCACTCTGACAGGGATGGGTCTAGTGAATCTGGTCAAGTTCAAGGCCTTCCTGAAGCTATTTTGAGTTGTTTATCTTCCTGCTTAAAGAGATTCTCAGCAGGGCAAAATGTTTCAAAAAACAAAAAACAAACAACAACAACAAAAAACGGTTACTAAACACCTGCCATCTAATGCTGTTCCAAGAAACCAGACAGCCAATCATTTAAATGCTGAAATTAAATTCTGAAATTTATTAACTTTTGGGATATGTTTACAGTACAAATCACACCAGAAAATGATAAAGAAGTTGCCAAAACAAAACAGCCAATCAAACTACACTTGGGTTCAAATCTTGATACCTCTTTGATTTTATTACATTGTGGAGGATACTATTATCCCCAAGTCTTGGTTGCATTACGTACAAGACAGATTTCAGACCATCTATCTCACAGAGCTGTTGTATGAATGAAATGACATAACATACGTGATATAACTATAGGCACATAATCCATCAAGAAATGCCAATGGATTTTGGTTCATTCTGTATAGATGACACAGTTTACATTGCTAGACTCATAAAGTTTAAGAGAAATAAAAACTGTAAAGAGCAGACAAAGATAAATTTCAAGGGTTCAAAGATGATACCCAAAGAAATTAGTATCACAACCTACAGAAAAAGAAAAAGACTTGTCAATTTAATTTGTTACCTTCTAAGCTAATAAAACAAGAAAGAATGTAAGATGACAGATCAAGAATGTTAGATAAATAAAAAGAACTTGGGGCTGGAGAGAGGGATCTGTGATTAGCATTGGCTATTCTTGCAAAGGACCTGGCTTCAGATTCCAGCATCCCTATGGCAGCCAGCAGCCAGTTCCAGAGGATCCAATGCCTTCTGGTGACCTTGGAGGTCACCAGACATACCTGTGATTCACATATATACATGCAAGCAAAACACTCATACACATATAAAATTACTTATTTTAAGAACATTAAGTACATGTTGTTAAAATGTAGAAGTTAGCAGAGGTATAAAAGGCATGAATGAACTGCTCTTGAAACAATACATCAGTGTGAGTCTGTTTCCTGTCACTGCGGTAAAATACTCTTAACAAAAAGTAATTTAGGACAGAAACAACTTTTTAGCTCACAAACCCAGGTTACAGTCCATCACTGCAGGGACATCAAGGTAGCAGGCACTTACAACAGCTGGCCATGCCATATCCACAGTAAAGAGTAGTGAGAGAACAAATGAATGATGCCTATTATTTAACTTACCTTTTCCACTTTGACACAGTCCAGGACCCAAAGGAATGAACAGTGCTTCTCACGGTGGCCTGGGTCTTTCCTACATTAATTTACCTAATCAATTCCGAACAGACACACCCACAGGGAAAGCTGATCTAGACAATCCCTCATTGAGACTCTCTCGCCAGGTGATTCTAGACAAGTTGACAATTAAAACTAACCATTGCGGTGTGAAATGATGATCTCATCTTGCTAGAGACCTCTCAATGTCTCCAATCTATTCTTGACTGAACATTTCGAGGAAGTAGGGGTGAAAATGGCAGTCAGAGAGCTGAATTCTGTCGCAGCTCCAGCTGCTAGGACTCCGTACAGCTTAGGACGGCTACTTTACTACTGTGAACCTCAGTTTCCTTGTTTGCAAAATTAAAGGGTTCAGGAGTGTAGCTTTCAATTATTTTTTTAAATTCTCATTTAAAATAGCTTATGGCTGGCATATGTGGTGAGACTACTGAACTAAGCCATCGGATGCTTCAGTAATTACATACAGCGAGGCAGAGAAGAGAGGAATGGCATCATTATCGCGTATTAAATTATCAGTCTGGTATAATAAATACTATTAACAACTGATCCAAAATGTTTTAAGCAGTTTGATAGGACATTTACAATGAGGAAACTATCTAACATCTAGGTCAGCAATACATGGAAGTGCAATCATGCAACAATTATGCATTTAAAGTGTGGTTGATAATAAGAAGAGATGCTAAGGTGTGTTAGGCTGCAGGGGAACTGAAAACTTGATTCCAGACATACTAACCATGTTTTATGGATAAAGAACCTAAGATTTCTATTCATATATTAGTAGTACTGGTTTATTAGAACAGCATTTAACATTTTTCTTAATATGGCCAAACCTCAAACCAGCAAGGGCCTATCTGAAACTTTTCTGATTTTGTTTTTTCCTTTCTTCTCTCTTACCAGGTCTCATCGATCACCTAATGCTAGTCATTCACATTCTGTCTCACCACCAAAAATCAAAGTCCTGGTTTTGGCTCACCCAAATCACTAAGATTAAAGAAGGGTGTATGTGTGCATGCATGTGTGCATAAGTGTGTGTGTTTGTGTGTAGTAAATGTTAAAAGTATATAGTCATGAACAGGCAAATGACATCTTGGACCCAGTCTCAAATGTACAGGCTACTCTTCTGTTGTTTATCACTCTAAGAAAAGATGGAAGGTTCCAAACCCTTTATGTATCACTAAGCGCTATTTGCTTCTATACCCTAAAAGAAAAAAAGGATCAAATGCAAATGTTCATGTCTTGTTTGTTACCAAAAGCCTTGAAATAAGAAAGCAGCTCTCTAAACAGAAGCATTTTATGAACTGTTACAAGGAACTTAGAACTTTGTTGTTTCTCCAAGAAACTGTGGTGACATGCAACAAAACACATCTCAATTATATACAAGCTGAATTCTATTTCCAATACTATTTTTTAACATCTAAAAATAAAAGTATTTAATTTAAAATTTTTTTGTTTAAAACCAAAACTAAGAATTTACATATTCCTCATATAAACAACAGAATTTTTCAGACATTAACTTTTAACTTCATGAACATGATTACTATGTTTTTAAAAATATAGAAATTCCGTATCTTACTTTCTCCCCAGAACTAAAATTTATGTGCAGAATAAAGCCTTCCTCCCAACATTTGCTTTCCAATAACCAATTCATTAACAGGCAGAAGGCTCTGCGATTGTAGAATAAGTGAATCTAAAATATGCTTATGTTTACTAGATGAAGAAATTTCTGATTTCAAATGGCATATTTTAAATCTCATTATGAGCAAGCTATGATGAATACCCTCATGTTCTAATATGAACAGTCAAGAAGCAGCAAGCTACAAAACTATGCATACATTTTGTTACACCACTGTGCAGTGGTTCACATCCTTCTTAATGGCGTGACACTTTACAGTTTCTCAAGCTGTGGTGATCTCCAACTATAAAATTATCTCGCTGCTACTTCATGACTGCAACTTTTCTACTGTTACAAACCGTAAACATCTGATATGCAGACTATCTGCTACGAGACCCCCAAGCTGAGAACCACTGCTAGAAGAACCTGAGGCCCAGACAAATGGCCTCTTCTCTCATGACAAAATGACCAACAACTCACTTGTTTTAGTCAATACACTTCTTTTGTAATAAATACTTTTACTTGCATATTAAAACTGATTCTGTTGAACTCATAGCTTAACTCCGGTGTTTAGAAGTGCTGATACAAAAAGCTAATAAATTAAAACTTAAAAAAAAAAAAAAAAAAAGGCCAGGCGGTGGTGGCACATGCCTTTAATCCCAACACTTAGGAGGCAGAGGCAGGCGGATCTTTGTGAGTTTGAGGCTAGCCTGGTCTCCAAAGTGAGATCCAGGAAAGGTGCAAAGCTACACAGAGAAACCCTGTCTCAAAAAACTAAAAAGCTAAGAAGTACAGTGTTAACATTCACTGTTAATCAATACTCCAAAGCGCCAGAAATTGCTACAAATTGCTAAGAAGGCACACAACTGTAACCTGAATGGTGCATTTTTGATGATACTTTTTCTTTTTAAAAAGATACCAATTTGTTTTCTTGCAATAGTTACTCACAGCCTAGTCACATTTCAATTAATTTCATTTCTTTCTGTAGATTATAAGCCTGTAGGCAATGTGAAGAATACATTGTAGTAAGCAATTTAATAATCATTCTGGACAACTAACTCTACATAGAGGATGCATCTCCAGAATTACCTGACAGGCAATCTGCACGAGGTAGACCAGCTCTTTAGATTCACAGCCGTTTTTCATTACTTCATTCTGCTCTTCTGATAGTGAAAGCTGTGTCACAGAAGAAAAGGAACAAGAAAGGCATGATTTACAAGTGAGAATACACTAAGCAGACAATAATACCTGAACCCTCACATCAAGTTTATGTAGGAAGTGCCTTATAGAAGTCTATAGCTTAGCAGGTGAATTAAGAATTCAGAATTTCAAAAAATATATTTTCATGAGTTCCCCTTGTGCCCTTTATCTAACTAGCACAACTGCACAAAAGCATAAGCAATTTACTGTTACATAATCAGGTCTTCATTCCCCTTATTTGTTTATTATGCACAAAAGCATTCAACTGTAAACTGAGAGATGCCATGACAAGTTTAAAAATAGCCCAGGCTATTGCAGAGAAAGCAAACTGGCTGCCCAGAGAATGGTTTAGCTTATAGCCATGTTTAATTTCAGACTTACCACCTGAGTCTGAACATTGGCTTTTATTTTATTTTTATATGAATAAGCTGGCAGCATACAGAAGCTATAAGGTCTCATATGAAAAACGGATTTATGGCTTCTATTGACAAAAACAGAAAATCAGCAATATTGGGTCCACACGTGAGCACGGGCAACAGCTGAGAATGAATTGTCCTTAGATGAGGTATATATCCAAAGCAGTGTGCTACAGATCTGATTACTCTTTCATATGCCAGCATCTAGGCTAAGTATCACTACCCATCATGCTGCTTGTTTTGTTATTTTTGCTGTGCTCTATTTGCTTCACACATTCATGTGGCACACTTGACTCTAATTTGGAAGTGAAATTACAACTATTCCCTAAAGCAGGACCCTGTGTTCAAAAGTAACAATAAGTGACTGTGTAATACTAATCTCCCTACTTAGTGAAAGATATAATACCTATTCTCAAGTCACATGGCACTCAAGAAATCCTCCACAAATGCCACATGTCAATATAGTTAATGCTGTAAAAAAAATGTTCTGCTTATGAAAATACATTCTCTATGTGAACAGTGTCACAGGAAGTCATTTATTAAAAATCTTCAGGTATTAAGAAGTTCACAAAGTAACATGAATAACTTTTTAAAAAATTGCAATTTTTAAAAAAATTAAAGACTTAATAATGAAAAGAAGCCTAAATAATTTCCTGAAAGAGACAAGACTTTTGTCAAGGCAGGAGACAAACATGGGCCTGGATGCCTGGTAGAGGTTCCAGAGCATCAAGACTCTCCCTTAGACAGAGAAGTCAGCCAAATCCTGGGAGACTGCAGATTTGAGTGACAAACTGTAATTACAAGGCAGAGCAGCAGAAATGACTGATGTCTAACGATCAACTGCTTCCCACAAGTATGAACCAACCACATGGAATCAACACATTAAAAACTTAGGAAAAGCAGCAGAATGAGGAGGGACTATGCAAAGTAGGGAGCCTCTTCAAGAAGGCAAGGATCTCTATGGCTTAGGAGCACAGTGTTGAAAGACAAGCAGGGCTGAGAAACACCCCTCTGAGGAGATGGTGACACTCAACAGCTAACACTGAAATGGCACCAAGAAGTTGAAAAGGGCCAAGGAAGACAGCCCAGTCTGTTACAGAGGATAATGCAGCTAGTCCCCAGGGCTTGGGAAGGCGGGAATGGATGAGCTTACTGAGGTGCAAAATGCAGGAAAGCTCTGGAAGCAGAAGGAATGAGCAAAGAGCTGTGAAGGCAGACACTGAGGGTATGAATGCTACACTCAGAGGACTGAGGCTTGGCAGTAAAGAACAGAGAGAGTATCTCCTCAATCTTCACATTTCTCTAAAAGTAACCTCTGTGTAGGTTATATCATCGAATATTTAAAGGAACTAATTAAAACTGCTGCAAAGAACAAGCTCTTTACTGGTGGTGGTGAATTTTAGTTGTCAATTTAACTGCATATGGAATCAACTAAAACTCAAGCTGCTGGGCACCCTGTGAGGCACTTTCTTGACCAGATTGTCTGAAGCAGAAAGGCTCACACTAAATGTGAGCAGCATCTTCTGGTGGCAACCCAGATAAAAGGATATGAGAAAGGTAACTTTGCTTTTTGCCTGCTTGTCCCCATTCTTGCTGACAAATTCATCTACCCTAATGCTACATCATTCCTTCTCCAATAACAGAACTGACTTCTTTGGAATGCCAATGCAGACCGAAGACCAGCAACTCTCCAGGAATCTGCCAAGCCTTCAGCACCAGATTGAGACAGCTGAGCATCCACCCTCATGGGATGAACAACTACCAGGTTCTTGGCTTCTCCAGCGTGAGACAGACACTATTGGACCACCCAGATCACATCCTGTAAGCCTATCCAATAAATGCCCCTTTAATATGTACATTCCTTCTGTCAGCTGTGTTCCTCTTGATAACACACTAATACATGAAACACACGAAAGGAAAGTATCAGCAAAACTGCCCTTGAAAAAAAAAACTCATGGCAGATACACCAAACAACCGCCTTAATGATGCTCAGAGAATCAGAGCAAGATGCGAAGAAAGTCAAGAAAACACTGTATAAATTAAATAAAACATTAATAAGAAGTTGTTTTGAACTAAAGAGAAAGCAAAATCAAATTGAATAGCTAAAAAGTATAACTGAAATGGAAATTTTATTTAAAGGAGCCAAAGGCAGATCAGAGCAGGCAGAAAAAGAGTCAACGAAACTGGAAAACAGAACAATGAAAAGGATCGAATCAGAAGAATAGGAAAGAACAAGACTAAAGGACTGAGGAAAAGTACCAACCCTAGTGGAGCACAGGAAACCATCAAATGTATGAATCTGTGTGTATGGGAGTCAAAAGAAAAAAAGAAAAAAGAAAAAGAAAAAAGAAATTCAGGAAACAATTATCAAAAACTTCCCAGATTTGATGAACAACATGAATAGCAAGATGACAATGAACCTCAATCACATGAACTTAAAGAGACTCACATGCCATATATATGAGTTAAACTTCCCTAAGACAAAGAATCTTAAAATCATCCAGAAACTCCACTGGGCTACAGATAAAGAGTCCTTAAGTGACCATCAACCACTCCTCATCAGAGGTCAGTACATTCAAATGGCCACTTGAGGACAGTTCCAGGGAGTATCAGACACAACACACACTGAGTGACTCTTTATCCATACATGTATATAATTGTCTCCAGTTCTGAAGAAGTTGATCCAACATATCATCTTTTTTTTTTTATTTTATTTTTTCTCATGGGGTTCTTCTCACCCTGTAGAAAAGTCAATTTAGAATGGAACACTACAGAAATCAGTATGAAGGCTCCTCAAAAAACTTAAAATAGAACTAACTGCCACACGATCTAGTTATACCCCTCTTGTGTAGCGGTCTGAAGAACTCTAAATCAAAATACAACAAAAACTTGTACATCCATATTTATAGCTTTACTATTTACAATAGCAAGAAAATGAAACCAGCCTTGAAAATAATTGATAAATGAAGAAAATGTGGCACATGTACGCAGCAGAATTTATGCAGCCATTAAAAATAGACAAATAAACAGGGGTTGTGGATTTAGCTCAGTGGTAGAGCGCTTGCCTAGCAAGTGCAAAGCCCTGGGTTCAATCCTCAGCTCCAGCAAAAGTAAATAAATAAATAAATAAATAAATAAATAAATAAATAAATAAATAAAATAAAATAAAAAATAGACAAATAAAAACTAAAATCATTTACATGAAAATAGAAACTTGAAATTATTATGTTAAGTGAAATAAGCCAATCTCAGAAAAGCAAATATTTTGTTTTATCTCATACACACAATTTAATTTAAACATATCCTTGTATAAGTATACGTGTGTGTGTGTGTGTGTGTGTGTGTGTGTGTGTGTGTGTGTGTGTGTGTATGTGTGTGTGCTGGTCATGAAACCAGGGAATGTGTGAGGGAAGGACGAGATATTGATGGAGATGAGAAACAGAAAGTGTAATGGCGTACAAGTAACAGTAAAGTAGACACAGACAACAACTGCAGGAAGAAAGGAACCAGCTGTAGCGGAGGAGGATGAGGAAGGAGACGGGAGGAGAGAAACAAATGGAATAAAGTATAAAGGTGCACATGGATGATGATCCCAAGTAATTTAAAAAGAACACCCCAAATTATAATGTTTGTAGATACAGAAAAGCTGAGGTGTATTCTCTTTCTAGATTTGTCCTACAGGTAATGCTCGAGGCTGTCATACAGAGTACAATAAAAGAATAGCACACACTAACACAAAAACATGGAAGAGAAAGAATAACAATAAAAGTAAAATCATGTACAATTACATAAGCTAGTACAACTGTAATAACTGGTTATGGTTCCTCTTGTGTACATACTTAAGAAATTCATCCTTTAAAAAAATCAGTGTGAACAAACATTTTAAAAACCTAATTACTGGGTTAAAAACACAGCTCAGTAAAAAAGTGCACATTGGGCACATGCAAAACTCACAATTCCATACCAGGACCAGAAAAGTAAACAAAACAAGACAAAAGCAATAACTAAAAATGTCATACTGAAAGTGAGTGATCTTTTAACCTTGGTTAATAATTCCATATTTTGCTTCCTATATAATTTGAGAGACTAATGCATTTAAAAGAATTATTAGTTAAGATCTGTAGCAAAAAAATACTTTTAGTTTTGTGGCATCAACAACAAAAATGAAGCTGTTATAGAAAGTCTTTGGCGCTATTGATACTGATATAAATATAAAACACTAATGAAACAAGATATAGATGGAGATATTTTATGCTTATATATTAGACAATTTAATATTATAAAGCTCTCAATACTACCTCCTCAAAACAATATACAGAGTCAACACAATCCCTACCAATCTCCAATGATAGTGTTCAGTCAAAGTAATCTTTAAAATCAGAGCAACTCACCAATCATGAGTTCAAAACTTACTAGAAATCTGCAATAATCAGAGCAGTGTATTCCTGGCATCCAGGAAAGCATTATAGAACAGTGAACTAGGATAGTAAGCCCAGAAACAACCCCTGATATATGTGATTAAATTATTTTGACAAGGGCACCAAGACCATTCAATAGAGAAAGGATAGTGTTCTCAACAAATGGTGCTGGGAAAACAGGATATCCATATGCAAAAGAGTGAGGGTAGATCATTACCTAACTACTATGTACAAAGTTCATTCAAAATGACTCAAAGGTCTGAAATGACATCTAAAATGTAAGAAAATTTTTGAAGAAATGTAGAGCAAAAATGTTTCACAAAATTTGATTTGAGAATCATTTCTTGGGATGATACACAATGATATAAGAAACAAAATATGTAACAAAAGTTTTATGTCACAAAAATTACTAAAATTTTCATCAAGCCAAGCGTGGTAGTGCCTTTAATTCCAGCAGTCTGAGTTTGAGGCCAGACTGGTCAACACATAAAGTTCCAAACCAACTAGGGATATATGATGAGACCTTGCCTCAAAACAAAACAAAATGTTGGTTGTCTCTTCCTTTCCTACAATATGCTTTTGGAACTGGAGAGATGGTTCAGTCATTAAGAACACTTGCTTCTCTTCTAGTGGACCGGAGTTCAGTTCCCAGCACCCATGTCAGGCAGCTCACGTCCTCCTGTAACTCCAGCTCCAGAGGATCCAAAACTGTAGGTACCTGTACTCAGATACACATACCCAGAAAAAGACACACAGACACAGACACACAGACACACAGACACACAGACACACACACACACACACACACACACACACACACACACACACACACACACACACACACACACACACAAAACCTTTTATTAAAAAAAAATACGTCAAAACAATACAAACTATGTGGATGTAATCCATCATATCTATCAATATCAACAGTATGTAGATAAGTTCTATAACTCATCATTGGCAATAACAAAAATAAACTCATCCACAATGAGCAAAAAAGATCTAAAGAGACATTTCTCTAAATAAAATACACAAATGGTCAATAAGCACATCAAATGATATTCAACACTACTAATCATTAGAGAAATCTAAACTATAATTTTAACACCTGAAAATCTAAATTACAAATGAGGTACCTTTTCACATCTACTAAGATGGTAATTATCCAAAACAAAACAAATGATAATATGGACAAAGGAAAATTGGAACTCTTGTGCAAAAGTAGGAATATAAAATGGGTTGGCTCCTGTGAAAGTAGTATCCTCAAATGAAAATATAATTAGGACATGACTCAGCAACTCCATTCTGTGTATATACTTCCCCAAATGAAGGCAAGCTCTCAAAGAACAGCCAAACAACAACAACAAAACAAACAGAAAACAGAAGCCATATAAGCATAGATCGGCAGGTGAATGGATAAGCAGAACATAGTTTATATTTATACAAAGGGTATTATCCAGCCTTAAGAAGTATGAAATCTCTGATATACAGATACAAGGTGAACTTGAAGGATGATCTTAAACAAGTTTATGAAGATAGTAGTAGAACACATGGGAATTCCAAAACACTGAAACTTTAAAAACCTCCAAGGAAATGAAAAATTATTGTCAGATATTTATAGCAAACTAGTCACTATGAACTTGAAAGCAAGACAATATGGAGTTTATAAACAAAATCCAAAGAGGAAAAAAATGAAGGTAAGGATCAGTACAGTTTAGATCTCCGAGTATTTCAGAGAGATCACTATAAAGTGGATGCTGAGAGAGTCTAAGAAGGGGGCAGAAGTGTTTGATAAAAACCTTCCAAATTCATAAAAGGCATAAACCTCAAATGCAAGTAAATTAATAAGTCCCAAATATGATAAATAAACCCATTCAAGGCATATCAGATGCATGTGTATAATTAACAAGATAAAGAGAAAAATAATCTTTTAATCTTTAAACAAGAAATATGTATTTCTAAATGGATAAGAAAGAATAACAGCTGAATTTTCACCCAAAACAAGTGAGGGAAAAGGCCAAAGAAAAAGATCTTTTAAAAAGTGAAGAAAAATTTTTTGTGTGTGTCCCAGGTGTGGTCTATTTTAGAGTGCTTCATGTTCTGCTGAATAGAATGTGTAATCATGAATCTGAAGGTGTGTACGGGGTAGAGGGTTTGGAAAGAGGAAAGAGAAAGGGAAAACGATGTGATTACATATAATCCCAAAAAGTTTAAAATTTTTTTAAAGTAATGAATGAAAAAAATTAAAGTAATGAATGAAAAACTGTTAATATAGTCCATGATGTATCCTTCAGAAATGTAAGTAATATCAACACATTCACAAATTACAAAACCTGGGGGATCTGCTTCTGACAGACCAGTTCAACAAGAAAAGCTAAAATAAATTCTTTGTTCTAAAGTGAAATATTTCCATACAAAAATTTAGAACTGCAGGAAGGAGATAAGAATACTAGAAACAGCAAACATCTAAGAAAATACAGAACTGTTCTAACTTCTGAACAGTGACAGATGGAGAGATTAAGAATATCTTCAAGCTCTAAAATAAATTTACCAAGATTTTATTCATACCTCAACTACCATGCAAAAACATGAGTCAAAAGAATTGTTTTCTGATGATCAAAAAACAAAACTTCCATCAATAAAGCCTTGCTGAGAGAATAAAGTATGTCAGAAAGCAGAAACACTGAGGAAGGCATTAAGCCACAGAGTTTGCACTTGCTAACCAATTTTAACTGTATAGAAATAATAATGGCTGGGCAGTGGTGGCACATGCCTGTAATCCCAGCACTTGGGAGGCAGGAGCAGAGGCAGGCGGATCTTTGTGAGTTCGAGGCCAGCCTAGTCTACAGAGTGAGATCCAGGAAAGGCGCAAAGCTACACAGAGAAACTCTGTCTCAAAAAAAAAAAAGAAAAGAAAAGAAAAGAAAGAAAGAAGGGAGGGAGGGAGGGAGAGAGGGGAGAGATCGAGAGAAAGAAAGAAAGAAAGAAAGGAAGGAAGGAAGGAAGGAAGGAAGGAAGGAAAGAAAGAAAGAAAGGGAGGGAGGGAGGGAGAGAGGGGAGAGAGCAAGAGAAAGAAAGAAAGAAAGAAAGAAAGAAAGAAAGAAAGAAAGAAAGAAAGAAAGAAAGAAAGAAAGAAAAAATGAATAATGGCTACCTATGGTAGACAAAACAATGGAATGGTCCCCTGGACAGCAGAGTATGGAAGATGGGAAGGAGGAATCAGTTAAAAACCCTAAACAATGGGGCTGCGCGATAGAAGCAGGCCAGATACTAGCACATTTTTTACTTTAAATAAGGTACTCAAGTTAAATTCTTAAAAAGGTATTTTTCCAAAACAGAAAAAAGTATAATTTTTGAAGTTTTTTTTAAAAAGTAGGAAAGAGAGACTAAGAAATAGAAATCATCCATCCCAAGAAAAACTAGGAAGAAAGGGGTGTGAGAAGAAATTATATTTATGAAAAATAGCTGCAGGTAGGAACAAACAGTAAACATGAAACCTAACAAACAGGTGCTGTGTACGGGGCAAGGGAAGAAAGCCATGAATAGCCCTACCCAGCTGTGATGCATGTGAACCACAGAAATGACCAGCAGGGCAAGGAAGTTACAACAGTGCACTCATGTCCTGACAGAAACCCATACGTTTTCTAACTAGATTAAAAACCAACTCAAGAGGAGGAAAATCCTGCATGGTACTGGAAACCAAGCCAACCGCCAGGTACTAGTGAGGTCATGGATCCTGGGGGAGGACCTGCAACTTCCACTTTACTAGACCAGTACAACCGAGCTGCATTCTAAAGACTTAGCCTTATGTCCACAGATAAGTGACTGGAATCCAAAGTGACTGCAGGTTGAGGAGAATTACTTATCTCTATGCCCTTCAGCTTTGTAGGCCCAGAGTAAGGAGTTAATGGTTTTTAGCAAAAGTATCTTCTAAATGTGTGTTTCACCTTCCCTAGCAGGTACTTTATCTTTTCAGACTTCCTCTCTGGATGTTCTCTAGTTCTCTCTTTCAATATCCAAATTCCTTCCAGTCTCCAATAAAGGTACAGTCTATCCATTTTTGAGTACCTGGAGAAATCACCTCGTAGACATCTGAATACCTACACATTTATACTTTTTCTTCTTAAACGCTTACTGTTAATATTGTTTGCTTTCCCAAAGACTTTTTTGTCAGAGGTACTCTCTAGGTGGTGATACAAGGTATCCAAGAAAGCTATCTGGAAACGAACTATGAGTTCAGAACGCACAGGTCTGAACAACGCATGAATTTTATACAATACCTAAACCAAACTATGAAACAATAAGCTAAATTTACCCACAGAAATTTGACAAAACTCAGTAATTTAAATAATTTTCACTCTCTTCAAATTAACAGTATATCAGTCCTTTATTAGAAATAGCCAGCACAACTTTCAGAGCTCCTATTTCTAAATTCATTCCAAATCTATCTTTGGAGTGATGGTTCCTGTATTGGCTTTAGTTTTTTATCACCACGGAAACCAACCATCATTAGTGTTGTTAGAATTTTTAAAAATACCACTCCACTCAGCAAGCCTCAAATGTTCAGAAAAGTCCTTTCTCACAGGGAGCATGGACGGCAACAGCAGAAAGCCAAGTAAATCACAACACTCCGCCCACAGCACAATCATTCTTGAAAGCTTGATCAACAGATGGCAAAGAGCACAGAGAGTTCTTCATTCATTCATCTTTTACAGTTGAATAATGTGGCAAATTCACTGTGCTGTATCTATAGACTGTAAACAAGCTTCCTTTCATGTCAGAAGCCTACAGGAGATAGAGGTGTGAGAACAAGTTCTGCTGTGAAATATTAAATGATCCACCCACATAATACTTCATCCCCCAATACGCAACTCTAAAAATACCAATTCAACCACCCACTTCAGAGCACTGGTAGAAAAACACCTATGGGGGCATATTTCATTAACAAGCAGATAAGCTTTTGGTCTATGGGTCAAGTGTCAGTAACACAGTTAGCCTTCAAATTTATTACAGAAAAACTAGAGACAGACATGCATTTTAGTGCACCTACTAAGTAAGAGTCAGCAGAGCACTGTCTCCTCAGAGTACGGATGAAGCCACTGATTTAGTCACGTCTAAACACTACAATCACACTCAGCTCAGTATGATGGTCATTATACAGATGTAAAAAGAACAAAAACCCCTCAACGACCACAGTAGGATCATGCCCCATCTGACTGTGACTCACATCAGAGCACACACTTGTTAGAAAGCAATGCTTTGTGACTACTTCCACATTTTTGCATCACTGGGGCTTTCCAAGCAAAGATCACTGGCACTGGGTTAAGACTGAGCAGTCAAACTGTCCTGAAACAGAGCCTTGCCTCTCACCCTAAACCCTATGTTCACATTCCAGGAAGTTTGTGAATGGAGCTCTTTGTTTCTTTTCCCCAAAGAAGGTGCACAAATTCCAGGGCAAGGTCTTCTTCTCGCCATGGCAAAGGGGAATGCTGGGTAGAAGCATACATATCGTAAACAAAACTCCAAGTTTCATAATTGTGAGTATCTCTTTTGGGCTACAAAACCCCAAACACAAGGTTTTGTTTCCCATCATATCACTGCACCCATCACAGCAACCTGAGTCATGTTATGATCAGAAACTGCCTGTCTCTGTGCTACTGTTGTGCACAGGGACAAGGCTTGGGTCTCTAACTGTGGCAAGCCAACATGGTAGCTTATAGAGTCGTGGTTCCTGGGCCGGCAGGATGGTTCAATGGGTAAAGACACCTGCTACCAAGCCTGAGAACATGAATTTGATTACTGTGACACACAGAACTGACTTCTAAAGTTGTCCTCTAACCTCCACCTGTGCCATTACTTACATACACATAAACATCATAGAGTGCTGGTTCTCAGCCTTCCTAATGCTGAGACCCTGTAATACAGTTAGTTCCTCATGTTGTGGTGACCCCCAACCATAAAATTGCTTTTGTTGCTACTTCATAGCTGCAATTTTTGCTACTGTTATGAATTGTAATGTAAATATCTGGGTTTCCTTATGGACTCAGATGACCCCCGTGAAAGGGCTGGGTTGAGACCCACAGGTTGAGAGACACTGTTACAGACTTGTCATGCACCTTTCAGTTTCACAATCAACATACCAGTTTTCAAGCATATTTAATTTGATAAGCAAGTTTCATGCACAATTATGACTCAAAAATATATAATTTCCATAAGCCAAGGACTTACACCAATAGGATAAACTCACATACAGTTAAAAATCCAGATCTTGGATAGCAGCAGCACTGATAACTCAATCTGAACTTTCATTGCAATTATCCCCTCAAATAATAATGCTTTTCTCTCAGATGGAATATTGCTACAGAATATGCATAAGGTTGGAGCTGCATTTTCCATTTCTTTGGTTTGAGGAAACCTAAATTAAGGATGGGAAGCCTCTCGAGAAAAAGCATATGGGAAAGTCACTCCTACTACCGCAATCCTGACTGGCAATGTCATCCTTGTCATCAAAGCAAGTGTGACATTCCTCAAAGTTCAGATGACTATTTGACTGCACCAAACTTCTGCCTTTCTAGACAGGTATGGTGACACATGCCTCTAGTGGACGATCATGTGAAGACCAGCCAGGACTCCACAGCAAGACTCTCTCCGAAAACACATTACAAAACAGAATTACTGGCCACAGAAATGGCTCAGCAGGTCAAGGCACTTGTTACCAACTCTGATGACCTGGATTCAATCTCGGGGACCCACATGGTCAAAGAGAGGAACCAACTCCCACAGGCTGCCCCACATGTGCCAAGGCATATGCATGGGAACACACAAGCACGCACACACAAAATAAGTAAAACGAGGAATTTCTGTCTAAGATACTTCAAAGAATACTAGATAATCTAGTTTATTATTTAACTCCCATCTTACTTAATTCTCACAGCATTCTGTGACATAAATGGGATACATATTTTTTTTATTTTTCTTTAACAAATTAGAAAGCTGAGGACCAGAGATATTAAAGAACTTACTTCAGATAACGGAGATAACAACATAGCTCATGCACTTTTTAACTTTCAACTGGGGCATTTTAAAACTATGGGTCGTTCTTTTTTTAATTAAAGTATTAGCTCTGCCTGCTTACTCTTTTCCAGTTGTAAAGGAACAGTCAGAACGGCTGTACCACACAGTAAGTTCTTGAGCAATGCTTACCTAACATTCCTTTACTGAAACAGTCGTGAAGAATTAATGAGACCATGTGCAAACAGTTCAAAATAATTCATGACCTTATTTAAAATGAAAGTGCAAGGCTGGGAATATAGCTCAGTGTTAGGGAGTTCCCCTGCACTTGAAATGAAGGGAATTCCAGAACCAGGTGTGTTAGTCTAAAATCCAAGCATTTTAGAGGCAGAGTCAAAAGAACAGGCCAGTGTAGGCTACGTGCTAAGTTCTGCACCAGCCTGGACTCCAGAGGAAAACCTTGTCTCAAAATAATCAAATAAAAGTCCAGACTTCAAAACTGTGTTTTACTACTCACTGTTTCCTGTCCCACTTGGCTGCCTCTCCCTCCATTTCCTGTATGGAAGCAAGACTGTGAGTGAGGAGAGCAGGACTGCACTCCCAAGCTACCTGCACGGCACTCCTCCTTAAACATCTCAGAACTCAGGGGTTAAATTTACCTTTCCCTGTGCCTTATTTCTGACTAAACCTTACCTGCCACCTTGCACTGAGATTACTTAACAGCAGACATGAATGTCTGGTAGAAGACTCCTCTCATCAACGTGTCCAATTGCCAACCTAACACTAGATGGCAGTCTGACACAGAGCACAGAGGAAGAGAGCAGGGCTTCAGATTGATAAAAGTACAATTCCCTGTTTCTACAAATGTACAGGAGACCTTTCCCCCCACTAAAAAAAAATATCTTGTGAAATCTGGATAATTCATTATTTTTGTTCATGAGACACTACAATTTGGAAGAAAAATAAGAATTGCTGGGAGCAGCATGGTACACACCTGTAGCCCAGGAGTTCTGGGCTGCAGTGTACTATGCTAAGCATGAGTGGCAAACCACCAGGCTGTTTAACAAAAACAGCAATTATCTTTTGTTTTCATATCTTTAAAATATAATACATTGGTGCATCAACAACCATAGTTTGTGGCTACCGAAGTACTATTCTAAGGAATTTTTTTTATAAAAATTGATGTACTTACTGAAAATCGGTGTATAGACCCATTCATTGCCTAGCGGGTGGAGCACAAGTTGAGCGTAAGCAAAACCCTGAGTTAAATACCCAACAAAGCATTCCAAGCACTGACTGGTTGGATGTAAAATGAACTATTAACAATTCCTATAGCAATGTTCTCTCTCAAGAAAAGAAATACGGCATTAGTTGCAGTGTATTAACGGAAATATAGAAGAGGAGTGGTTTAAGACAAGCAATTTTTGATACGTAAGTACTAGTAAGTATGTTTCCCTCAAATCTTGTCTAGAAAAACAAAAAATAAAGTTTCCAATCAAAAAGAAAAAATTAAATAGAAAAAATAATTAAAAACCAATAATTTGAAAAATAACATAAGACAGTTTGATCAAGAAAACTAAAACCTGGCTTTCTGATCTGGTTTAATTTTTAGAATATTTTACGCAGTTTATAGCCTACAAATCTGAAAGGCAAGAGAGATACTTTTCTTAATATAAAACATAAAAACTAACCTTTTAAAAAGACAAAAACAAATTAGACCAATCTTAAATGTTAAATTGAAATTATAATTTAAAATCAAACCCTTTACTGGGAGCCAGGCACAAAGGTTTTAACAGGAAAACTCAAAAAACCTTTAAACAGCAGACACCTCTAATTAATGCAAACTATTCTGGAGTACTTACTAAAAAGGACAAATTAAAAAAAAATCCCACATTTAGGCAAAGAGACCAATTTAGGAAATATTAGTAAAGTGATAAAAGAAATATATATATATTTATATGATGGGATTATGGGATTGAGAATCATTTACAGAGTAAGTAATAAGCAAGGGAGTACTCTTAGGGTACCTTACAAAGAGCCTGGCTTCAGATGCTGGCTTTATTACCAGTGTAAGCCCTGGTAGGTGTTCTGTCATCACTCAAATGTCCACCTCTCTAAACTGGGACAACAGAACACAACTTAGAAGAGCCTTGGAAGATACTAACCAAGCTTAATATTTCCCAAATGCATGATCTATTGACCAACACATACTGGACAGCCCTTCAATCCATCTTCCTCCATGAATCCAAAAATGTTAATCTTTACTAGACATTAAAAATGTAGGTATACACTGAGCAGTGGTGGCACACGCCTTTAATCCCAACACTTGGGAGGCAGAGACAGGTGGATCTCTGTGAGTTCAAGGCCAGCCTGAGCTACAGAGTAAGTTCCAGGACAAGCTCCAAAGCTACAGAGAGAAACCCTGTCTCGGGGAAAAATGTAGGTACACATGTGTCTATTTCCCGACTATAATTTGTTGGTTTGTCTAGTCTTGTGAGTTAAAACAAAGAAATCAACAAGAATGATAACAAAAAGAAGAAAAAAGAATAATCAAAGTATTCTAAGATACAGTGCACAGAAAGAGAAAGAAAAGCAAGCTGTGAGTAGGTAACACATCATTCATTAATGCACTGCCTTAGTTCGCCTGTTTTAGGAATAAAATATAAAAATTTCCTCCACTGTCATAAATGTTGAGGAAAACACATTCTCACTGCCCTCAGAACAAAATGGCATAGAGTAACACACACACACACACACACACACACACACACACACACATACACACCTGCCATACCTGCACCCCACTCTTGCTTGTGGTTTAGCTTTCTGTAGTTTCAGGCACCCATGGCTTCCAAAGTCCAAAGATATTCAATGGAAAATAACAGACATCAGCAACTGGAGCTTTCAGCTGCATGTAATTTTGACTAGAGTGATAAACCCCATGCTGTCCCAGCCATACTGGACATGAGGCATCCATCATGTAGCAAACTCATACTATCTGGGACATAGCCACTTGATGTTAGTAATCATCTCAGTTATCACATTAATTGTCATGGTATTGCAGGGCTCATATTGAAATACCTTTATTTTATGTACTAATGGCTCTAAAATACAAATTAAGATACTAGCAATTTTATTAAATATGTTGCTGCAATTACTCTATTTTATTATCAGTTATTGTTGACATTTTACTATTGCTGACTTCTTACTACACTTCATTTTTAAATTAAACTTTTTCATAAGAAAAAACAGTACATTCAGAAATACATGCTATCGTAGTCATCCACTAGAGGGCTTGGGATTCACTCCTGTGGATTATGGAGATTACTACACTTAAAAAAGAAAAAATAACAACTTAACAATTAATGTCAATATTTTAAATGTACAAGCTCCATGACCTAGTGAATCCTTTCACAGGATTTCATTTAGTGGACACAGTCAGATCAATAAAACAGAATATTTATTAACAGGGAGCTAATTAAATAAATTATGTACAATTTTAAAAGCAGGCTGAGAGGTTGGGTAACAGCCAAGAGCACTTGCTGCTCTTGCAGAGGGACTGTTAAGTTACTAGCACCCATGTGTTGGCTCACAACATCTTTAACGCCAGTTCTGGGGATCCAACACCTCTCATCTTTATGGGCACAAGGCATATACATAGTGCATATACATACATGCAGACAAAACACTCATACATATAAAACAAAAAGAAGTAAATGTTTTTTAAAAATAAGATAAAGTAGCATGTTAGAGTTGTATGAGAATGGCCCTCATAGGCTCAAATGTGTGACTACTTGATCACTTATTAGTGGAGATGTTTGGATAAGTTTAGGAGCTTTGGTCTTGAAGGATACAGATTCTGCCAGTCTCAATTCATTCTGCCTGCCTGGCCTCTGTAGTTCCAGATGTGGGCTCTCAGCTGCTCTGCTACCATGTCTGCTGTAATGGATCCTTATCCTTCTAGAACCACAAGCCCAAGTAAACACCCTCTTCTGTAAGTTGCCTTGGTCATTGTATTTTATCACAATAATAGAAAGTAAATAATACACACAGAGCTGTGAAAAGAGGGAATTCCAAACTTCTGAGAATAATAAAATAGCTCCAAGATCCATACTTTCAAGTAAAAAAGCATGTTTCAAGGCACAGTATATAGCAGAACCTACAGCTAGATGGCCAGCTGTTAAGAAGGCTGTATCTATAAACTTTACCACACATTCTGTAAATATTTTAGAGATTCAAATAGATACATACTAATTAACAGGGATAGAAAACATAAGAAATTTTAACTTGCATTTGCACTTTTTATCATCCATCTTAAATGTGTACAAGTCAACTTATCACCATTGTGACGAAACACCTGAGGAATATAACTTAGAAGACCAGACTTTGGTTCACGGTTTCCTAAGTTTTTAGTCTATGGTGGCTTTGTCCTTTTCCTATGGATCTATGGCAAAACAATGGTGACCCACCTACATGGTATATTGATGCAAAGGTGGCACAAAAGAATTGTGGGAGTGACCAACCACAATCTGACCAGTTTTAAGGCCCATCCCAAGAAGTGGGAACCTATGCCTGACTTTGCTCGGGTGGCCAAGAACCTGAGACTAGATAAGCCATGGACCTAGAGGAAAACCAAACACCACTGTTCTGCTAAAGAATATAGAAATAAAATGACTCTTAACAATATTCTGCTATACCAATAGATTAGTGTCTGACTCAGCCATCGTCAGAGAACCTTCTCCTGCAGTAGATGAGAACTAATAAAGAGATCTACAACTAGACAATGTGCAGAGTGAGAAAGCTTGGAACACTCAGCCCTAAATGGGATGTCTTCATCAACGCCCAGCCTCAGGGCTCAGGGAATACTGGGGAAGAAGACAGAAAGAGTGTAAGAGCCAGTGGGGACCGAAGACACAAGAAACAGTGCCTTCTGGACACACCAGGACTGACGCTTATCTGAACTCAACGAGACTAAGGCAGAGACTGTGCACGGCCATGCCAGATGGGATCCCAGCACTGAGAGGGGAAGTGGACACGCGTCTTCATCCCTAATCCAGAAGCCATCTCCAACTGTTAACTGTTTGCAAAGTCAAAATTAGTTTTCTCCAACAGGGTATCACTGGATATACAAACCACACTTAGGGGAAGGCCCCACAACAGCAGCAATGGCCAATAAACATGGACATCTTCTATCATCCTAGAGAATGACAGCCTATTACAATTACAGTATTTTAAGAGCTAAGGAGAAATATAAACATAAAGAAATCCTTAAGTCCAAGAGAAATTCCCAAGATCAAAGTTTAAACCAAGAAGGTAAATGACTGAAGCGGTGTTCCAGAGTTGGGATGTTTAGAAGGTAACGCCATTAGAAGAGTCAGCCATTGACAGTGTGACTAGCCTTCTGACATATAACAGAGCTTCCAAACAAGACTGGTGGCTTCTTCTAGGCACATTTTAGCAAGGTTTCTTGTTTGTTCCTCAGAACGTATTTTCAATAATATATTGAAATAGGAGATTCATTTTTCCAAAATATGTTTAGGATCAAGTGTACTAGGGTTTATCTACTGTAAAAAGCAATACACTTATAAAGTGATAAAGAGTATTAACTGAGACAAACTTTATTTTTAACTGTATGAAACAGATTTATTTGAAGAGCAGTATTATTATGTTTAGTTTTCCTATAAATGGTATTCAACCAGATAATAAACCCTTATACAAGCTAAAGCACAAAAAAGCAAGTCAAAAATCACCAACAGGTGGTCAAGCCAGGGGCTACTATACTTCTTTTACTATACAGCTACAACTCAGCTCATGGAAACTGATGTTTCCCTTCTAAACATGACTTAGGCTCAACCACATGAGAAGAAGCAGAACCTGAAGGGAAGCTGGAGAGACCCAGCTCAAAAGACAGAAAACAAAGCCAGACAAAACTGACAAGAAATGGATTTGTCAAGAGGAATTAATCCAAATGGAGTATGGACAACAGATAATAGAAGATTCTGGAATTAACTCATAAGGTGAATGGAGCTGGTTTTCTAAAAATTGCCCCCATTCTCAAACACCTCAAACTACCTGACACATCAAGGTAGTCCAGACACTCATGAGCTTTAGGTGTGGAGGGGACACAGTGAGTTGGTGTTGTACCCTCTAGGGAGGGAGTAGAAGCCTAAGAGTTAGTGGAACAAGCAAATGAAAGCAGTACAGCTCTTCTCAAATGAAGACTATCTCTGTTCAGCAGCAGGAAGGCTTCCTGAAATTTCCCTCTGTGACACAGTCCTCCAAGAGACTGGAAGCCTTCTAATAAGCCTTTAACACTATTTCAGAAAAGTCAAACCCAGCTGAGTGCTAGCCCTAATTCACATCTCTTCCATATACACATTTATACAGCCTTTAATCGTAAAATGAAACAAGAAAAGTTTAGTACTATGATATCTTATCCACCTCAGCAACAAAGGAAATAAAACACAAAGAAGTGTACCTGCTTGCTCAAGATCACAAAGTTCCTAACTTCCTAGAAGAAATGGCAAGAGCTAACTAATGCCTATAATTCCATTCTATCATGCTTACCAATAGTAGCTTTGTTTTTATTTTAAATCAAAGTCCTAAAAGCTTTCTGGCCTGTTATATAACGCCAACAATTTAAACACTCTTCTCAATTTGGCTATAGATCTCTAGGCTACTATTTCTCTTCCTGATGTATATGAGATGTCGTCACAATGTTTATTACTTGCAAAAGAGAGCTCTCAAACTTGTAAAGACAAAAACAAAATAAAACCTACAAAGTAAGTTTACAAAAAAATAGTTTACCTCATTGTAAAGGTATGCAAACAAATCACTCAAATATATAATAGTCACAAAATGAAAAATATATTTAGTAGTGGATTCTTGAACAGCTCTTCTGTAGCAAAATTATCATTTGTGGTCAGAATGAGAATGGTCCCCATAAGCTCATATATTTGAATGCTTGTTTTGCAGTTGGTAGAACTGTTTGGGAAGGATTAGGGGTGTGGCCTTGTTGGAGGAAGTATGTCACTGAAGGTATGCTTTTAAGTTTCAAAAGCTCATACCATTCCCAGTGACTGACTGATTCATTTTCCCTCTCTCTCTCTCTCTCTCTCTCTCTCTCTCTCTCTCTCTCTCTCACACACACACACACACACACACACACACACACACACACACACACACACCTTTCCTGGTTATTGACTCAATATGTAAGCTCTTAGCTATGGCTCTAGTTCCATGCCTGACTGCTGCCATACTCCCCACCATGACGGGCATGGACTCAACTACCCTTTGGAACTATGAGCTCCAAATTAAATGATCTCTTTTATAAGTTGTCTTCATCATGGTCTCTTCACAGCAACAGAAAAGTAACTAAGACATTATTATAGCTGAAATCTCAAAGACACAAGTATATTAAGCAAACAAAACATCCTTTGTTTGGTGTCTTACAGTCAATAGTCAAACAGTCAAATGTTAGAAATCTCTGTTGCATTTGAAACTGTCAATTATTTGAAATAGAATATCCTGAGCTTTCATAAATCCTATAGATCAAACCCATTAATTAGGCTTTAAGATACAATTAGGAAAAGTAGCACACTGTGACACATATCAATCATGCCTGGAAGACTTCCTTCTGGACAAGGCAGAGCTAGACTGGCAGGTGGAGAACTCTACACAGTGTGTAGAAATCAAGATCCTTTTCTATTTGTCTATCATTCAAAACAAATGAAGAACAGCTTTTGTTGCCCTGGGAAAACACAGCTTTTAAAAATAATCACAACCTGCCCCCTTTAAAGTTTCCATTTTTGACATTAAGGTGCTGGTAACTTATCACAAGAGCAAAGTATTTCATTTGATGCCAAGTGAGAATGCTGAGGCCAATAGCAACCAAGACACTTGAGAAAGAATTAAGTGGGAGCACTGCAATCTTTCAGATTTCAAAACTCAAAATGAGTGATTCAAACAAGGTAGTGTTAGCAAGGCTACATAATTCCAGAAGACAAAGCTACTTTACAAACTCATGGACATATGAACATGACTCATAACAAGGCAGGGGAAGAATTCCCTAACTCATACATGTTAGTATGGTGATTAAAAACTTGGCATCAAGTACTGATCAACAGAAAAGAATAAAAGATTTTTATATCAACCAGTAAGTATCAAAATATCACAAATAATAAAATATCAACTATCACTTATCTCAATTCAGAATGTAGGAAATATTTCAACTATACCTGTATACTGCCAAATTCCACGTTCTCATAATGAAAATGTGCACATTCAGCCATCTTTGGAAAGTGTCCCTTGGTGAAGGGTAACCTAAAATACATGAAAGTAAATATGAAACAAAGATATTTGACTACTCAAAATTAGTATAAATACCATGGATTTCAGAGCTCATGCAAGCAAAAATACTTAATAAGCACATGCATGTGAGCCACAAACATTCACACAACCTTTACAGAAACACATGGAACCAGATGAATACTGCATTGAGTGTGTAGATAGGAACCAAAAATGAGACATTGAGTCTCTTAACCTTGCCCCAAGTCGATGCTCATAGAAAAGCCAGACCTTTGGCAAACTAACCATGAACTGCCTGCTTCTATAGAAAAGCAGGATTCATAACACAAAGCACACCAGACTTTACCTGTGAATGTTGTCACAGCCCATCAGTCCGGGAGTGCTGGACCTGGGTACAGAATGAACATTTTATCCTTATCTTCCCTAGACTTACACTTGAAACTTATTTCCCTGTTTAGCCCTCCTTTACCAAGGGAGAAGCTGGATTTCCTATTAAAACTATGTGGGAAAGACTGAGGTATTACATGTAACTTTCAACTCTAGGTATCTCTTTCAGACTTCTGAAAGGCAAGCCTAGGATTCCATAATTCAACCAATAAAGCTGATTTTCCTTAATAAATGTGATTATGCATTAGAGGTACAGAGGCAGGTCTAGATGTTCCTCTTAAACAAATGAAACTTAATAGGCAACAATGTAGAAGGATGGAAAATAAAGTGTATTTTTAGGAAAGTGGGCTGTATAAAGACCTATTCAATTCACTGTTGAATTACAATGTAGGGCTTAACAGTATAAATTGTGACATGCACAGGAAGACCTAAATAAAACATTTCCAAGAAATAAAGAACGCGCTTGGAGCCCACTCCTGGCCATACTTACTTCTTCACATGCTTAACTTTCATACTCGCTGTATTGCCACATGCTTTAAGAGTAAGATCTCCAGGGATCTCTGGGACATCTGCTCCTCTTGCCTTAGAAAATAAAGACAAAGGAAAACTATGGTGATTCTGTTAGTAGTGAGACCTCTTTTATAAAAAAATAGGCTACAAATAAATTTTTACTGTTTCTACTGAGCCTATATTTAAAGGAACATGTTTTAATAATTTTCCTTTAAATTGTAAATTTACTTGACTTTTAGCTATTCAAAATAAGCTAACAAAAATATTAAATTTAAATACCTGAGTTTACCACATAAGGGGATATAAAAATTATAAAAATAAGAATTTTTGTTTCGTCATAAAAATTTATAACCTATTATTAGGATTCTCAGTACAAACTAAAATCTCTCCTAGGGGTTATTGGGATTAAATAATCCTGGTTACATTACAAATACCAACAAAAGTTAAAAATGGTATTATGAACAATGGAGTAACAGGCGTTTCTCACTTCAAACTTTAAGGCGGTATGTGGTACTGCCAGCATATTCCTTAGTACACCACAGTTTACAGAGAGGATTTTGAAATTTAGTGGTCTAATTAAAAACAACTAGGATCAAGAGGTTCCTAACAGTCTGAAAAAAATAAAATTTAAGCCCAAGTATTCATCACATGTAAATTCACTCTTATAGCCTAGGTCAGAACATTAATGCTTAACACAAAGTAATCCTGAGAACAGAAAAACAGAACATGCCACTGGTTCAGCAGCATGAGACCCTCAAGGTGTGCTGACAGGAGAACCACCTTTCACAATCTAGGCAGCCCAGGCTGGACTGAATCACAATCCTCCTGCCTCAGCTTCCAGCTCAAGAATCACAACCTTAACTAGACAACTTTTTTTCCTTATAAAAACACTAGTCAATATAGTTTGGATTATGTTAAAAATGTTTCAACTACATGGGGTAACTGAGTAAACTTGTAAGAATGGATTCTTCATATATTACCATAAGCAGAACTAATTTTTCAATTTTTTTTTTCTCCTTAGCAATGTTAACTATTATTAAGACCTGCTATTTCACGGTCAATCTTCTTAGATGTTCCTTGATTCTTGTCAAGGTCTTCAAAGCAAGAAAGAATGTATACTTGTTCTTTATTTTTTTTTTTAAATGTGTATGAGGAAATACAGCTCACACATCAGGTGTGATGTTATACTGCTTTTATCTCAGTTTCAGCACAAGTGAAAAACGCACTGTCTGTGACCATTTTCCCGCCATTGCTGTCTACAGTGCTGTTACCTCCCAAATCCACTTTTGATGTTTCTGGCCATTGTGAAGTATCTTTCTTTGCCACTTTCTTCTCTAGTCTATTATGGATTGAATATGAAATCTATGGAATCAATGAATATATTCAGTGAAGTAAAAATGCAGACTGCAAAGCCAACGTCTCTAAGCTAACAAAAACAAACAGACAAACAAAACCCCTCACCCTTCTAGAAGGATGACGCAATCATTTGGAGAGCTTCACACAAAAGCTGGGTGAGGTATGATTTCACTGGGCACCGGCAGTCGGCCAAGTGCTGCAGAACTCAACTTGCAGTTCACTTGCTTTTGCAGTGACCTCTACTGGAATGTGGCCATGTTTGGTCAGAGTCGGGTAGACACTGTGGCCATGGGTCTAAAATTATACACCAGAGGACCCTTTAAGAAAGAGTTTGCAGGCTGGGGATTTAGCTCAGTGGTAGAGCGCTTGCAAAGCGCAAGGTCCTGGGTTCGGTCCTCAGCTCCAACAAAAAAAAAGAAAGAAAGAGTTTGCAGCCAGGCGGTGGTGGTACACACCTTTGATCCCAGCACTCGGGAGGCAGAGGCAGGCGGATCTCTGTGAGTTCGAGGCCAGGCTGGTCTCCAAAGCGAGTTCCAGGAATGGCACAAAGCTACACAGAGAAACCCTGTCTTGGAGAAAAAGAAAAAATAGAAAAGAAAGAAAGAGTTTGCCGAGCTAGGCAATAGTGGCACACTCCTTTAATCCCAGGGCTTGGGAGGCAGAGGCAGGTAGATCTCTGTGAGTTAGAGATCAACCTGGTTTACAGAGTGAGATCCAGGACAGTCAGGGCTGTTACACAGAAAAACTCTGTTTTGAAAAACCAACACTTGCCCCCAAGAAAAAGAAAAAGTTTGCCAACTTGTCTAGTAAGTGATTTCCCCATTTTCCTTTTTTAAATGTCTTTATTTTGATATTTTACCATTAGAATAATTGATGAATGTTGACAACTGGAAAGATAATACCTGGGATCATAAAATAACTTTCTAAATACTAGGTCCAATAGTACAAGAGATTTATAAAATAGTGGAGTGGGTCCAAATGGCAATTGGGAAATAGATTTTTTTACTGTATTCTTAAAAATATGATGAATGGCCAATGGTGGTGTGGGTAAGAATGGCCCCCAAAGGCTCATGTATTTTTATGTTCAGTCACCAGGGAATAGAACTCTTTGATAGGATTAGAAGGATTAGGAGGTATGGCCTTGTTGAAGGAAGTGAGTCACTGGGAGCCTAAATTGTTTTAAAAATAAGGGCAGGTTTCTGTTTACTTGTAGCCTCCCTTGCTCTATCCCAAAGGTCAACTACCCAGAGCCAGCTGCATCTAGTTCCTGTTCAATGGGAACAGCCTGTAGGAAGACCTGCCATGCTAGCTGTCATACAAAACCTTCCTGCTCTTCTTCCATTTCGCTCTTCTCTCTGCCCCCTGAGAGACAGCCTCCGCAATTTAACGCCTAATAACCCTTTCTTCCTACTCATGCAAATGTCTGATTAAGTGATGTCACTGAGCCCTTGCTGACATTTGGTGCTGAGACCCAGGAAAGCCTCTCTTTACCCAGTAACAACCCTTCTGTTTACCTGGTCAAAGTGCTTCTGTTTAGGACAATGTCATCAGTACTGCCATTTCGGGAGTTGGGGGGTGTTGAACTATAGACCTAACAACTGGTATTCATGATGTATTACAAACTTTAAAAGGCCAACTTAAAACAATATAACAAAAGGCTGAGCCATGGCTTCAATGAGGACAGCACTAAAGACAAGATCTGACAGCAGTAAGGATGTGAAGCATGCCAGATGCAAATGAGCGGCACAGAAACAGAAAGGATCGTGTGGGATTCTATCATATACACAAAAGAATGTAGGTACAAAAAGCACACCCATGTGGCAGGATTTCATGTACAAGAGGAACAGATACAACTGTTAGAAAAAGTTGACTCAGAGGCATCCAAGAGGTTTCTAAATTTTATGTAACAGTCTATGTTCAAAACTTGATCTTGTTCATACATGAAAAAAATAAGTAATTTCATCAATACATACACATACAATTTGTTGGGGGAGGGAAGGGCAGGGAGGAAGGCGCACACCTTTAAGCAGAAGCAGGTGGATTTCTGGGAGTTCCAGACCATCCTGACCTAAAGAGCTAGTTCTAGAACTGCCAAGCCTACACAAAGAAATTCTGTCTCAAAAAACAAAACAAACAAAACAAAACAAAAATTATTACCTCTACATATGTAAATTAGGCTTTCATTAAAAGGTAAATAAAAACTAAATGTTGAAAGGGCAGACAACAGCATAAGAAAAAATTGTAGGCCAGTCACAAAATAGCAAACTAGCAAAACAAATTCACTTTATTAATAAAATACATAACTAAATTGACATTGCTTCAGAAGTACAAGAGTGATATAATATTTTTAAATCTATAATTCTTTCATTCTTAATTATAATTAAAATGAACAGGGAAAACATTAGAGTATAGACTTGATATACACAACTGATCAGATCAAGCTCAACATGTTCTCAGGATGAGTGTATCTGGCAGTGACTATGGCTGAGGTTTGTAGACCAAAGACACTCATCTCTGCCTTCTCACATCTTACCAAGACAGAGCTGACTTCCTTCCTACCGTTTTCATCTTACATTGGCAAGAGTAAAACTGTCCATGCAAGGGAATAATCATGACTCTAAAGCAATCAGGAAGATTCCGCCCTACTGCTGTGAAATAGTCTTCACCAGGCTACCTTAAAAACAGTAAATATGAATATGCATGTGTCTTTTGTTTAAAAAATAGAAGAGTAAGCAAAAGCTAATTTGAATGTTTACCAATGGGGAAGACAGAAAAAGGGAAAGAGACAGATTGTCCCTATTTTGAGATTTTGAGGCCACATAAATGACTTAAATATCAGTAAAAATAAATTAAAATGGGAAAAAGCAGCACTCTCTAAAAATAGAGAATGAAATAAAACAAATGATCCTAATTATATGTGAGTAGCTAAGCCCAGAGAGGGATTACTCCAAGTGGCAATAAAGCAAAACAATATATTCCTACAAGGATATTTCCTACAAGTGAAACAAATTGTTTTCTATAAAAGTGACATTCTTATTTTGAAACTATTAAAGGTAGAAGATGGGCCAGTGAGATGGCCTGACCACACAAGCCTGACCCCCTGAGTTCACTCCCCAAAATCCAGAGTGGAAGGAGAGAACCGGCTCCTGAAAGTTGTCCTGAGACCTCCATATGCATGCCATGGCACATACATGCTTGTTTTGACATACGCATCACACACAAGCATACACACAATAACAATATATAAAATTAAATTTTGAAATAGAAATGGAGTAGAGCAAACAAGCAACTACTAAAGTCACTAAAGAACTAAGGTCTTCAGTGTAAGACATAGAAACATAAAACAGGAATCTGAGTGGAAATCTGCAGTCATTTCTGCTGTGGACGTGACAATGGCGTGTGTATGTTTGCATACAGCTCTGATGTCGGGACTAACAAATGTGAGGGCACAAAGAATCTCAGTCACGGCAAGACTGTCCTAGAGTCCTAGAACCGAAGTCCTCTGTGAAGGACCTGTTGATGAGGGGTTGAAAGGAGTTCTACGTGAACACAGCCAAACTGAGCACTGTTAAATACTGACTGTAAAGTAAGTGTCAATTACTGCATGAAAATTTGTAACAGGAAGGAGGTGGTTGTTGTCACAGGGCCTTCATTCCTTTCTGAACACTTTTATGAAAGCTATATAAAACATATGCCATGTTTATCAAACGTACAGACAGAAGACAAGGGAAAGTCACTAAATGCTAAAGGTGAACAGTTTCAATGAGCTGCAAAGACAAACCGAGAATCAAATTTAAAGCCCTAAATTCATGTTCAAAGTTCTACTGTGTAAACATGAGGTGGGGAGCTGCTTTGTTTGACAAGAACTCATGTAACAAGAACTGAGGCCAAAGTCTACCCAAAGCTCAATATAAGCCAAAGGGGTTTCCTTCCAGTAAAAAGCCAGTAGTCTTTAGAAATCCTCATCTCCAAGGCAAGCATTTGCTGCTCTACAGTCTGAGCCAATTGAACAATAAGGAACAACTGACCCATCCATCCTACTGAAACATATTTTGATTTGGAAAACATGAAAAAACAGGAAGACATGTTTTGTCCTGTCTGTTTTTACTGCTCCCTAGCCCCCTCAAATTACTCTACCGTCACCACACTGGTGCAGATGACAGAAGAGTGGGTCAAGTAGCCAATTTTGGTGACCACATATGCAAATAAAGTGGTTGGCAACGTTGCATAGTTAACTGCAACCTTCAGCAGTAATGCAATGTACTACATTCTGAAACAGACATGAAAGCCAGCTACTTCTACAGTTACTGCCCAAGCACAACCTCGAGCCTTCTGCATACCTCTGGGTGTGAATCTTCTTCAAAATGCAGGAAACTCCATGTTGACACTAACAAAAATTACAGACTTTAAAACTTTTATTCTTTGGGAATTTTATACATGAACACAATAGTTTTTTGTTTGTTTGTTTGTTTTTTATCTTATCTAACCCCCTTGGTGCCTCCAAACTTTTGAACAAAGACAAAGGACAAAATTGCAGTACATGCAAAGTGCTTAACATATCACAGAACTGAACAAAATCTGACCCAGCTGCCCCACTGCCACAAAGAAACTGAGGCCAAGAAGAAGCAACAGCAGTTTGCAGTGTTAGTCACAGTATTTTAACTACATTGGCAAGTAATTTGGTGATCTCCATACCCTTTAGTCAGAAATTTTCTCTCTCTCTCCTCTCCTCCCCTCCCCTCCCCTCCCCTCCCCTCCCCTCCCCTCCCCTCCCCTCCCCTTCTCCCTCCCCCCCCCCCTCTCTCTCCCTCTCTCTCTCTCTCTCTCTTTGGTTTTTTGAGACAGGGTTTCTCTGTGTAGCTTTGTGCCTTTCCTGGATCTCACTCTGTAGACCAGGCTGGCCTCAAACTCACAGAGATCCACCCGGCTCTGCCTCCCGAGTGCTGGGATTAAAGGTGTGTGCCGCCGCCACCACCGCCACCACCACCACCCCCTCCACCACCACCCCCTCAGAAATTCTCTATTTGAAGACTAAAAAGAAAAAGAAAAACTCATCATAAAGTTATTCACTAAAGTAAAAAATATGAAATAAATTTAGAATTCTATTAATAACTAAAGGACTATATTCTACTTTATGGGATATTATATAATCACTAAATATGTTTAATACTTTTTAAATTCTTTTTTATGATTAGAGATTTACTTTTATTTTCTTTAATTATATATATATATATATATATATATATATATATATATATATATATATATCTGTGCCTATGTGGGGGTATGTGTAGGTGAATACAGCACCCTAGGAGGCCAGAGGCCTAGGATCCCCAGAAACTGGAATTACAGACAGTTGTGAGCCACTGTCTAGTGCTGGGAGTCAAACTTGGGTCCTCTGGAAGAGCACTGCTGAGCCGTCTGTCTGGCCCCCGAGTACTGTTTTTGTGTTAACAATAGCAATATACAGACTACAGACATTACTCTAAGCAACTAGATAATTTCATGAATACTGACAGATTTAAAATTTTTGCACTATCTCTATTTTCATCGACTAATATTAACATACATGGCAAATACCTTATGATGATGTATAAAAGCCACAGAAAACACCTAACACTGCTGTAGGAAAATTCTAAAACAAGCCCTCTGCCTACTTCTCATTACTTCATCTATCTGGGTCCTTCAATGAAGTAAGTCACTCTGCAGCTGAAATCAAAGGCTCAGGTCAGTCAGTCTTAAAACACCAGCTGTATCTGGGACAGCAATCCCAAAGCAGATTTTCTCAAGCTGGCAACAGAAAAGAAAGTCAAAGAAGACTACTGCTAGCCCTGAAAGCTGAAAGGGCCATGTAAGAGTACTTCCGATCACTTAAAAGAGCAGAGGTAGGATCACCTCTGACAGCCAGGAAGGAAACATGGCCCTCAGACCTAGGACCTCAAGGAACCACCTTCTGCCCACCACCTGGATGAGGCAGGAAGCTGACTGCTCCACAGCATCTCCAGAAGAGAGCTCAGTGCAGAGGGTCCTGCCTTCTCTGTTATGAGACCCAAAGCAGAAAACATTCCACCTGCCCAACATCCAGAACGAGAAATAATGAATGCCTACTATCTTCAGCCCCTAAGCTTGTGATAAAACTACCTGAAAATAAGTTTAAAAATCTGGTCACATGTTGCCATGTTCCACTTTTAGTCTCTTAAGATTCAGTGTTTTGCATCAACTTTATTTCTTGTATTTAGCACTTGAAGGAAAGCACAGCCACTTTTAAACTAACGTCATAAATATTTTTTTCTAGATAGTGATTTTTTTAAAATTCTGCCTAAAATAGAGTAATAAGGGGAAAATGCTTTACATCTTGAACTGTTCAAAACAGTAAACAAAATTCTAAGAGTTGTCTCTGTGACAGAGCTGTACCCATCTAACCAGCCATGGGGACTACGCTGGCTAATTCTGTGACAACCTGAACAAGCTGCAATCATCAGAGATAAGGAATCCTGATTGAGAAAATGCCTCCCCTTACTGGGCTGCAGGCAAGCCTAATTCCTAATTAGTGATGAATAGGGAGGGCTCAGCCCATTGTGGTTGGTGCTATCCCTGGGCTGGTAGTCCTGGGTTATATAAGAAAGAAGACTGAGCAAAGCCAAGATGAGCAAAACAGTAAGCAGCACCCCTCCATGGCCTCTGCATCAGCTCCTGGATCTTGGTTCCTGTCCTGACTTCCTTTGGTGATGAACTGTTATATGGAACTGTGAGTGAAATAAACCCTCTCCTCTCCATGTTGCTTTTGGTCATGATGTTTCACCACAGCAATAGTAATCCTAACTAAGACAGGGGCACATGCCTTACTGTGTTCCCAGGATTTAGGAAGCTGAGCCACAAGGATCATAAGATAGAGAGCCTGTGGTAATTTGAATAAGCAATAACCCCATACACTCAGGCATTTAAACATGTGGCTCCAAATTGGTGGATCAGTTTAGGGGGGTTGTAGAACCTTTTGGGGGCAGGGCACTGCTAGAGGAAATAGGTTACTTAGGGCTGGCTTGTCCCACCTCCGTTTCACTCTCAGTTTCCGATGTGGATGTGTATGGAAGCCCCAATTACCAAGGGTCAGAGAATCTGAGCTTGCTTTACTCAGCGGGGCTGCCTAATGGATGATTGGTCACAAGAGTGTTTACCAGGTGTTTGGAAGGGTCTACACTTGGCTACACAGTGTGCTTTGATCTTGCAAGGAGGTCTTTTGCCTCTCCCCTTGGCATATTATAAAAAAGCCCTTTTGAATAAAGGACTAGGCGACTGGGTATTGATCCAGGGCGCTCCTGAAGCTGTGTTTCTATCCTCCTTCTCATGGGCTAGGTCTCTCTTTCTATCTGATATTTCCCCATTCCTCTCTCCTCTACCTAAGAACCCTTCAAAAGGTGAGAGCAGGTCAGAGCTGGACTCTCCACAGACCTCCCAGATGTGATAAAATGTGATCAGCCAGCTTCCTGTTCTAGCTGCCTACCACCATGCCTTCCTTGTCATTATGGACTCACTCTCCAGAACTCTTCCAGAGAAAACCAACTCATTCTTCTATAAGATGCTTTTGGTTATGGTGCTTAATCACAGCAACAAAGTAACGAATTCACTGTCCTAAAAAGAACCCACACACACACAAAAAAAAAAATCCCATAAAGCATTACGTGTATCTATATAGTCAACTAGGGGAATGAGATTTTAATATAAAATTTATGCTATCAAGAAAAGACGACAGGAACATATGTAAGGTATCTCTGAAATGGCATGTGTTTAAAGATGCCTTTGAAAATATTGTCCCATTTCTGACAAAGGAACAAGACATAATAAGGGAAAAAAACCTAATAATCGTTCCAATACCTTAGAAAAATAAACATATTAAACCTAGAGTATAAGTGACACCATCATTAAAATGATGTACCTTTAAAGGATAAATATGTCACAAAAAGATTAACTTATAAACTTTCTGAATAGTTTCAGAATTTGGACACAAAATATACATATTTTAAAAAACAAACAACACCACAATAACAATTTTCTTCACTTATTTAAGAAACTTCATAATTTTATATCCTCCAGGAAAACTATCCCCATATAATCTAAAGGAAAGAAACGGACTTTAAGTCTGAGTACCATGAGCTCATGTGAAAGTCTCAAAAAAACCCAGTCGCAATTACATAAAAGATACACACACTAAGTCTCTGAATGTTGCCTATAGTTCTCTCCTAAAAGTCTGTTTAGCATTACTGAGCTGCACCACATTTGGTAACAACTAGCATATTTACTGTCAAGAACTAACAAGTTCATTAACAAGAAAATCTATGCAGGCAGTAGTACACACCTTTAATCCCGGCATTTAGGAAGGAGAGGCGGGAGGATCTCTGAGTTTGAGGACAGACTGGTGTACACAGTGAGTTCCAGGATAGTGAGGCTGTCAGAAAGACCCTGCTCAGACAGGAAGGGAGGGAAGGGGGAGGGAGGGGAGAGCTGGGAATCTGTGAGATAAAGAATGATAACAGGCATTTTAATTTTTTAATGTCTGGACACCACAGACTGGGCCCAAGAGCACACCAGCCAATTAAGTTACCTAGCATCAAAAACAGACAAGTACTGAAAACCAGAAACAGGAATCAAAGAAGGCTGCAAGCAGATTTAAGTCCTTGAATGATTTCTAAGCCACACAAACAGCCGTGAGTAAAATACTTGCTGCTTCAGTTCAATTATCTATTTCTGACTGAAAACAAAAGGATGCGAAGACCAGAGCAAAGCAGTAACCATGATACCCAGAAACGTTGGTGAACCAAGCTGCTTTGCCTTGAGAGCTGCCTTAAGGCTCCCTGCTACTAGAAACATCTCAGAGAACCAATTAACAGCAGGGAAAATGATTCAAAGGCAACGTTTAAAACAATTTGGAAAAATTATTAGCAAGCACCATTAGGATAATTATCACAACACCTCTGCTAGGCAACAGCTGGTTAATCAACCTAAATTAGCACATTTACATATTAGCAAATTTATGCTTTTCCATAACTGGGCATCATCTTCTCCATCTCTTTTACATCACTCCACTACCCTAGTTGTTTAAAATAATTCTGCCTCTTCTGTTCATACTTGGTCCAATAATACATATAATTTTATCCTCCATTTTATAAAATGTTGTAGAAAATCTAAGAACAATATACTATCACCTTTACAGGTACTTTATCTGGGTGGAGATGTGTGCACACAAGTATGTGGGGGGGTATAATGCTCTCACCTGTGTGTGCATATATGTGGGGGCCAAAGGTTAAGCTGAGGTGACATCTGAAATTGCTCTCCACTTTTTTTTTTTTTTTTTGAGACAGGGTCTCTCAGTGAACCTGGAGAACAGTTTCTGCTAAACAGACAGAGCATCAAGACTCCAAGTTCCATCTGTTCTGCCTGTCTTCACCCCATGTTAGTGATGTTAGTGCACGAGTCACAGGCATCAAAGTGAATGAATCCTGAGCATCTTACCTCATGTTTGAGCTGTAAGCATTTTACCCACTAAGCCATCTTCCAGCTCTGTTAAGGTAAATTATTTTTCTTCAATGCTACTAAAAAATAATAGTGATCAATTCCACAACAAATTATATATTCTACATACACACACACACACACACACACACACACACACACGCACACACGCACACACGCACACACGCGCGCGCGCTAAAATCACCTCTTCATCAAAATTATTCTAAAGGCATACTCCAGCTCTTCCGTCCAGGTCTGCTCTCCTAGGAAAGGGAAACCATACAATGGAAAATAGCCCAAGTACAAAGAGCTGCCTGAAAAAAGTGCCAGTGAGTCTCACTTTTGTTTAAAAAGAAAAGAGGGGAGAAAAACAGAAAATAGTGAAGAAGAAAATTATATTAATGTCTGTTCTGTTTTGCTATGTGTCAGTGTGGTAAAACAAACTTGGGAAGGAAAGGGTTTATTTCTTCTTACAGGTTACAGTTTATCACCAAAAGAAGCCCAGACAGAAGCTCAAGAGCAGGAACCTGGAGGAATGTGGCTTGCTGGCTTGTTTCCTCAGGCTTGTCCTTTCTGATACAGGCCAGGCACACCTGCCTGGGGACAGCACCAGCCACAGTGAGCTGGGTCCTCACATGTCAATGAGCAATTAAGAAGATGCCCCACAGATACACCCACAGGCCATCAGATCAAGACAGCTCATCAACTAAGGTTTCCTCTTCCAGGGTGACTTCCCAGAGACTCTAGTTTATTGTGCTGAGCTGACAAAAACTAATCTGCACAATGTTCAAAAAGTAAGATAAAGAAGAAAGAAAGTTCAGTGTTTTAAGGGGAAGGGTCATTTTGTTTGTATATATAATGATCGTTCCATTATACTGAACAAATATTTACAGAAAACTTACTCTGCGTGGCACAGGAAAGAAGGCGGGAACTAGCCACAACTGAAGGCTCTACTCACACAGCTCACATTGCATTGGGAAAGAAAATAATCACATAAACTTTCAGTACTCATAAGTAATATAGAGAAAATTAGAGCAGACTAAGAAACAGGGGAAGCCAGGCAATGGTGACACATGTCTTTAATTACAGCACTGGGGAAGCAAAGGCAGGCAGATCTCCATGAGTTCAAGGCCAGCCTGGTCTACAGAGCTGGTTCCAGGACAGCTAGAGCTACACAAAGAAACCCTGTCTGGAAAAACCAAAGCCACCCCCCCACACACACACACACTCACTCACTCACTCACTCACTCACTCACTCTCACAGTCACAGAGGGGAGTGCAGGATTACTGTTTTAGCTAAGGTGGTAACATTTGAATACTAAAAATGAAGAAGCAATTACAATGATCTGAGAAAAAGCACTTTTTAGGCAAAGGAGCACACAGGGGCAGGCGCACACACACAGGGGCAGGCACACACACACACACACAGGCAGGTGCACACACACAGGGGCACACACATACACACACAGGAGCAGGCACACACACGGGGCAGGCACACAGGAACAGGTGCACACAGGCAGCATATGTATTTGTCTTCTATAACTCACTTTTGGTATTTCTAATACTAAACACAAAATAAATATCGAAATCCTAGAGTAACGGCAACAAAATGACAGTGGGATATGTATGGTGGTGTAGATGGTGTAGATGGTTTTAGTCCAAAGTGTGAGCTAAAGCCCAGCACACTTGAAATTGTGGAAGAGTCGAAGTGAATCAAGTAGGGAAAGGACTTAAATTATCCAATTCATAACAACACAAGGTTCTGGGCATGGATGATAAAATAAAGTCAATTTGTTAACATAAACCATAAAACTTGAAAAGGGAAGGTTCTTGCAAGGAGTCCCAGAGATGATATATATGAAAAATCTGTGGTTCGTGATGTTCAAAAGATTTTAAGTGGGGGAACTGTGGGAGCCCAGCTGGGAGAGCAGCTCCCACATTTTACTCCAGGGTACTCTTAAGGAGAGAGGGATAAGAGATTTAGATAGAAAGGATAGAGGAGAGGGAAACAGAAACACAGGATAGCCTCCGGAGGGCCTGGATCCTAATCCACTGGCCTCTTCTTTCTCTTCTAAAGGGCTATTTATAGGAATGCCAAGGGGCGGAGCAAATGACCTCCCCCTAGCTCACCCAAGTGCAGACCCATCCCATCACCTAGAAACCATGCACATGGTCAAGCAATCCTCTAATGCAGCTCTGCTGGGTAAAGCAAGCTCATATCTCACTAGAAAACCATTGTGGGCCTCCACAAGGAATAAATGCTCTCAGGGGTCAGGGACAGAGACAAAAAGGTCAGGTGCATTGCTGTGGGATGTTCAAGTATGTCAAATGTGTTGCTCTGATTGGTTAAAATAAAACACTGATTGGCCAGTAAACAGGAAGGAAGTATAGGTGGGACAAGCAGAGAAAAGAATGCTGAGAAGTGGAAGGTGGAGGCAGAGAGAGCTGCCAGCCAGCTGCCATGACAAGCGAGATTAAGGTACAGGTAAGCCATGAGCCACGTGGCAAGTTTTAGATTAATAGAATGGGTTAATTTAAGATAAAAGAAGTAGATAACAAGAAGCCTGCCACAGCCATACAGTTTATAAGTAATATAAATGTCTGAGTGATTATTTTATACATGGGTTGTGGGACTGCGGGGGTTTAGTGGCACCTGGAGAGAAGCTCTCCTCCAGCTACAGTGCACTGGAATGACAGTGAAGAACTAGGAGTAACAAACATAAGGAAAAGCATGGGGTTGTGGATGCCAACATTTACAGTGGGAAGGAAGCAGGCTTGAAGGTGGAACCTTTCTGAACAGCTGAGGAAGCCTGTGGAAGTGTGTGCTGTGTGTCTTTAAGTGATGGAGGGGAAGCAGCTCACACAAGGGTTGGCAATACTAAACACTGTTTTCCTTAATTTTAAAACTGTGATATTCTAGAAAAATGAAATTTTATCTTATTTTCAGTGTGCTATAGTTGTTAATAGAGGTATTTATAGACTGGCCATTTATTTTGTTATCAATAATATTATTTGCTTCAACATGAACTGACCTGCTTTTAGCCAAGTGCTAACCACATCCTAATTTTAATGACTGAAAAGTAAAATGAAGTGAAAAAATGTTCCCAACACAAACCATTAAAACAGCACGCTCATCAACTCACGCTGCTGTCTGGCATGCTGCAAGCTACATTATTAAATCGCAGCAGCATTCAATCCCCAGGGGCATCGATGTTTTTAAATACAAATGCTTATACACATACACATGTCACACGGTGTTTGTTTGGGTATTTCTAACACTGAACATAAAATGAATAACAAAATCCTAACGTGACAGCACCAGAATGAATGGAGGATCACAAGAGTGATGATTAGGATTGTTTCAGTCCAAAACTGGCCAAAAAAACCACAAAACTCCACCACACACATACAACTGTTTTATGTTTTATGTCAATGTTTAAAAGACTCTAATATGCAATTACTAAAAAAAAATCTCAACATTAATTTTTCAGTGATTTATAAAAGTTCTATATTTCTTTACTATCTTTCTTTTTGTTTAGTTCACTGTTTTTGTCCTGTTTTAAGAAGTGAGGGTAGGGTCCTACTATGTTGCCTAGGCTGATCCCCAAATCCTAGACTCAAGAAAACTTCCCAACTCAGTCTCCTGGCTGAAACTACAGGCACTGTGTCTAGATGAGAGCTTTCATTTTGTGAGAAGGGTTTGCATATATGTGTATGTGCACACGTGTGCAGGTACACCTGTATGCACATGTAGAGGCCAGAGGATAACATCAGAGGTCTTCTTCAGCTGCTCCCCACCTTATCTTCTTTGAGATAAGATCTCTCACTGCATCCAGAGCTCACCCATCCATCAAACCACAAGGATCCTCCTTTTTCTGCCTCCCATGTGCTGGCTGTGGAGAGCAGATGAATTTCTGGGTGAATGTATTACTGTTGATATAAGCTTGCCAGGTCAAGGACGCCAATGTGTCAGACCCCAAGAAAGGCCTTCCTCTGGTCAGAGGACGACTGTACAGGAAAGACTGACCTTTAGCTCCCACTGCAGCATCTTCCTCTTCCAGGATGACACTGCTCTCCTGCAGAGGCCCTACCAAGATTAGCTGACCCAACCACTCACTGGTTACCACACTAGGATACAATGCTGAGTATCAGGTCTACTGGCACACATCCATCTAAAGCATACAGCTTTCTGAATCCAGACAGCTTGCTTTCCTGGGCTCCTAGTCAGGTCTCCAGGACCCAGCTGCACAGGCCTCAGCAACTGGGATTACAAACAAGCTTGATTGCACCCAGATTTTTATGTGGATGCATGAATCCAAACACAGATCCTCATGAATGTGTGGCAAGTACTTTTCACCAGGAGAGTTATCACCCCAGCCTTGGACTGGAATCTTTAAAATAATGATTTTTGTTAGCAATCTGTGAAGAGTAGCTAATCATATAGGAAGCAGAGCACTAATTTGGGGGTTTAATATTATTACTTTGATTTTTAAAATGTCTCTATATAACATCCTTTAAATTTAACAGTTCATAAATTTCTGGATCTCATTAAATGTTGATGAAAAGGTAACTTTCTCATTGTACCATACAAATTAACATTTAAGCCCATTAATTTTTTTCATTGGCTCAAAAACTAATTAAGTGGAGCTGTTTTAGGGGAAAATTTAGAAAAAGTTTCTCTTAATAAATTTTTCTAAAAACATTATTTCATTTGAGTAGTTATTGAGAGAAAACAGTGCAACTTCATTTCCAGTCACTATGTAAAATTAACATGAGTTTCTAGAGAAAGGTTAGTAAAATACTGGCTCAAACTTCATCCCTGTATTTTGTTTTTCTTTTGGTTTTACATTTTTAGATTTCTTCATTCTTGAGTGCAGGAGTGTTTTGCCTTTAGTATGCCTATGCACAATGTACATCCCTGGTGCCCTCTGAGGTCCAAAGGAGGTCTAAGATCTCCTGGAACTGGAGTTATAGATGGTTTTGAACCACTATGTGGGTGCTGGGACCCGACTCAGAAATCCAAACTGTCTTCATCCACAGACCAGTGACTCTAAAACACATGCAACTGGATGCAAGTTATTCCATCCCAGAGGATACGATTTGTACCTCTTTTGTTTTCCTCTGGAAGAACAAGCGCTCTTAACCACTGAGCCAGCTCTCCAGGCCCTTTTGTGTTTTGACACTGGATCTTGTGGGTCTTGTGTACTTCAGGCTGGCCTCTAACTTGCTACACAGCTGAAAGGACCTTGAACTTCTGATCCTTGTGCCTCCACTTTGAGAATTCTGGGACTACAAGTGTGAATCTCTACACCTGGTTTTATGTGGTCCCAGTAATCAAGCTTGGGGCTTGACACATGCTAGACCAACTAGCTGGTAAAGACACATGCTTTACCAACTAAATTACACTCCCCACATTCCCTGTACACTTTTGTAATTCAGGAATTTGATTTATTGAATGTGATGTTTTTAATGGAAAGATTATAGCATGCCCTCAAGGAACATGAGAAAATTAAGAGTACAAAGTAAGATTATAAGAAAGAACTGATACATGTGACATAAAAAGTAATTTCAAAATGGATGTGGTGGTGCACACCTGTAATCCCAGCACATGCAAGGCAGAGGCAGGCAGATCTCTGAGGTCAAGACCAGGCTGGTCTACATATCAAGTTCTAGGACAGACTGGGCAAGACAAAGAAGCCCTGTCAAAAAAAAAAAAAAAAAAAAGTGATTCCCATGTGTACTTAGATAGACAGAATTCAGTAATTTGTGTGCATATTGCATATACATAATACATAGAGAAAGGAGCACTAAAAAAAAGTAATGCTGCCTTTCTATTCACAAAATAAATGTAGATTTATTGGAAGTTATAAAACTTATTAAGGAAGAATTATGAAAGACAATAATGGGCAAACAAATTACTAAATATCTTTTCAAAGGAATGCTGGTGCCTTCCAGAAATTACTTGAATTAGTAATGGTACTGGATTTTTTTAAACTATTTTAAACTTGGTAAAGATGGAAGTTAATTTGCAGAAAACTGAGAACACTTCAAATAGTCTCGGGTCAAAAGAGATACAAATCGTATCCACTGGGATGGAATAACTTGCATCCAGTTGCATGTGTTTTAGAGTCACGGGTCTGTGGATGAAGACATTTTGGATTTCTGGAGCATTTTAACATCTGATAGTTAATATGTCACTATGATGAGATCTAAAATCAACTGAAAGTCAAACCTCTGGGCATACCTGTGAGGTGTTTTAGATTAGATTAGATTAGATTAGATTAGATTTAGATTTAGATTAGATTAAATGATGTGGAAAACCCACTCCAAATGTGGGTGGAACCCTCCAATGATGGCCCAGATATAAGGGGGTCCAAGAGACAAACTTTTGCTTTTTGCATACTAGCATTCAAGTCTCACTGTCAAGTTCAGTTCAGGAGTTCATCTCTCCCCTCACTGCTACTACGACTGCCAATCTTTACCAACATCTGAATTTCCAACTTGGACAGGAGACCAAGAAATCTCCCAAACTTTGCAAGTAGAGCACTCAGCCTTGTGAACTGAGAAACCATCAGTTCTCAGCCTTTTCAATGTAAAGACAGCACACTGTACTACCTCAACAGAACTGTGTACATCCTGCTAATAAAGAAATCCCTTTTTGTTATGTATTTGTTCTAGCAGCTCTGCTCCTCTAACTAATATAACCCTTAAAGGATTCCTTAACTGAGTTAAATATATCTTGATGTATTCAACCTTTATTTTTTTTTGAAAAGTCATGATTATATCCTCTTTTAAAAAAATGTGATCCCTACCCTTCCTCAAAAGGATAGTAGAAGGACAGATATGTCCACAAGTGATTACAGTCACACTGAGATCACTACTACAGTATAGGAATATGTAACACACTGAGAATTAAAGAATAACTTATCTCCAGAAGGCTTGGGAAAGCCCTCATCTGACAGGCTGGTCCAGCCTTCTGACATTACAATATGACATTGTCATCTACAAAGTTCATGCTCAAAGAGCCATGCAGTCTAATTACAGAAGAAACAAAAAAGTCACATAAAAATCTCATAATAGGGACAGGCAAAACAGCTCAGCAGGTAAAGCACTTGCTGCCCAACAAAGAAAACCTACCTAACAACCTTAGTTTGATCCCCGTAACCCATATAAAGGTAGAAGGAAAGAACCAACTTCCACAGTTAGATTCTGACTTCCACACACATCTTTGGCATGTGTACTATATATATATAGCACACAGAGTAATAATAATAACGAATAAAATTTTAAAACTAAGACAAGTGAATTTTGAGTGTCATACATTAAAGGAACAGAATAGGGACAATTATTTTTTTAATCAAGTTAGACAGCAAAATATTACAATGTGAACTAAAAACAAATCAATATTATTAAGCTATGCATTTTCAACTTACAGGAGGACAAGTCTCTGAAAAATCAAAAACAAAACACCCTGTAGAATAGATAGATCACTATCTCGATTTTCTTCACAAAATTACAAAATTGTAACTTAAGTAGCTTTTCTAAGTAGCATAGCTGTTAGCTAAACAAGGAAAGCTGATAATTGATGGAGACAAATCAATAATGATTGACTGTAGCAGCCCAAGACATCCACCCCAAATGGCTTAATTCCATTTAGGGAAAAAAGTTGAAGAGTTGAGACAATATCAGTAGCTCGTCTGAAAAAAAAAAAAAAAAAAACTAAACAAATAATGTTCCTCTGCTCTTGATGAGTAGCTAAGTGTAACCAATAAAGCTCAGATTCTACTAAGATTGGAGGAGAAGCCTTGGCCACTATGAGAGATATGCACAGCACATCTACAGGACAGAATGCTCACAAATAATTTAAATAAGCATTGATTTAGTACAGCCCAGAGTAGAATTTACTAGGATTAGATTATAACTGATTTGGACAGAAATATGTGCCTAGCAGAAAAAGGCTTGGTTGGACATATTTCAGCTTCTATTACTGAACATTAAAATGCTTTGGTAACTTAGATTTGTGACAGAATTGGTATTTTGAAAGCAACTTAAGCTAAAATTACAAAGCAAAGGATAGTTTATAAAGTCATTTGAATGGCTGGTATTCTGAGAGCCACATGGAGTCACATGCTACTGTGTATACTATCCAAGCTATCAATCTTAAGAAGGGAGATTTTCTTTTCTGTGCAAGTTTGGAATGAAAACAATTTTCAAACTCAAACTACAGGCTCAGGGCAGTGTTTCTCAGAGCACAATGCATGTGCAGAGTGAGTTCCATATTATCAATGTCATTCAACTGTGTGATGAGGTGCTTCCAACGGTGTTTCAATGAGTAGTTAATATGAAATACAATGAGATACTAAAAGGCAAATTTAATAAGAAAATCTATTAACTCTATAAATGCAAGAAGCAAAATTTGGTCAATTAAGATCATATGCTTGGAGCTCAGGATACAGTTTGATGGTAGATCATTTGCCTGGCATGCACAAAGCCCTAGGTTTCGAATCCCCAGTTAAAAAGACAACTATGCTTACAACCTGATAGCAATACCTGCAAACCTATCTGAATGACCTTTTACAAATTGAAATTTGTGAATCTCATAGAGCAACATTGATAGATGAAAGTTTACACTATACTTTTATGACAAGGAATATTAACTTTGAACTACAATTGAAAACAGTTATTATAGCTCATAAAAATTATATTACTTTTACTGATAAACCCAAATTACAATTTTTTTAATATAAATAAAATGAATAGCTGAAACAAGCTTTCAGGAAAATTACAGTGATGATTTTTGTACTTATTTCTCAAATAAAACTGGTTTCCCAGCAACTCAGTAAACTCCATTTTTCAGGTTAATGAGTTCAAAGGCCCAGTCATCAGTAAAAATCATTCCTTTTAATCTATAAAACTGTATCTAGACTCTCACAAGTTCTCACTGTATCTTTTACTATCCTGGGTCAGAACATCACCATTTCTGGCTTATTGTCATAACACACACACACACGCATGCACGCACGCACGTGTATCCTGGTTTACTGGAGCACTCCCTCACTGGTGTCCTGGTTTACTGGAGCACCCCCACACTGGTCTCTTGACTTCCTCTTTAGCCTCTTAATACTTAACTATCAATCTGGACTCCCTTTAAAACTCAAGACAGACCCTGTCACTCCTCAGCCAAAGGCCTTCCATTGTTTCCAACCTTACTTAACCATACAAAGTCCACACCCTTGTCAATAGATCACATGAAAGCATGTAATCTATTCTCCACCCCCAAAACACTTCTGACTTGTCCCATATTCTTGCATCAGCCCATTTCATTTGAGCCACATTATCTGTGTTCCTTCTGGCTTTCTTTTTAATTCTATGACAGAGCCCTTATTGAACTTGTTCTTCCATGACCTACTGTTTCCCTAGAGAAACACACTATTGCTACTTTACATTCTTCAGTGTCTGCTCACATTTCACCTTCTCACACAGCCAGCAATTGTTCTTTCACACTGTACTCTACCTCACTACCTGCAGCATCTAAAACAGTACCTGGAAATAGCTACTAAATAAACACACAAAGCAACAAAACATACTCTCCTGTTTCCCGTGAGTAATCCTTCAGTCACCTTTACTTACATATACTATATACATGCACATGAAACTGATTTACCATTGCACTAAGTGTTTCTTCCCAATCAGGCCTCTCTCGGGGGTGTACATTTCTGTGTAGCTCTGGAACAAAATCATCCTCTTCAGACTGTATTGAGGACTTCATTTTCCTAGAGAAAGAAACATGAGAGACTTTTGTTACCAATTTCAACAAAAACTGTTTCGATGAACACAATCCAAAAGACAGAAAAAAAAAAAAAAAAAAAAAAAAAAAAAAAAAAAAACCTTCTGATTTGAAGTTTAACTCAAAGAACTTGAGTGGCCAGTGCTGATCCTTAATTTCTACACTGGCTTCCAGCATCTACCTTGATACACGAAACACCTACATCCTACTCCAGAACTATAGTAATTATTATACAAGGCCTGATTACATTTATTCAATATAACGTGAACCTTGAAAAGGATCTGTTACAGCAATCACTGACTCTGAAACTGTCTACAGAACTGTGCTAAGCATTAGCACACCTTTGAAATGGGGCTGGCAAGCTGCATCGTGGGGTCGGTTAACTGCTTACTGCACACACACGAGGACCAGAGCTGCTGCTCAGACTCTAGGTAATACAATGTTCATACACACACACAAGTCCCAGTGGAAAGTCCCCTCAAATCACTACATTAACAGCTATGTACTCAAAGATGCCAACAAAGCCATTCAAAATCAAAGAAAGGGAACCAGCAGAGAGCTGAAGAGCCAAGGGACAAGATGGCACCGCCAGGTGCTCTACTCTCTCGACTGAGACTCCACGAAAGCCATGTCTTAGAACTGAGAACGAGAAATACCACTACGGTTATGACCCACAGGGTCAGAGTGCAAGGGAAAATACTAACTCAGTTTAGAAAAAAGTAAAACATACAAAAACAAGATTTATTGAAAATTCCCCATCTCTATTACATGATATCCGATAAAAAAAATTAGGAGGCAAACTTGAAAGAAAGAAAGAAAGAAAGAAAGAAAGAAAGAAAGAAAGAAAGGATGAAAGAAAGAAAAGAAAGAAAGAAAAAGTCAAGGTAAACTCTCATCTAATTTAGATGTTAAATTATTGGAAGGAAAGAGGCAGCATGTTCCATCTGTTGAGCCTGCCCCAGGTGGAGGGATCTGTGAGCAGCATCAGCTCTGCCCAACAGGAAACAGCAGATAAAGGACCATTCAAATGACTTCCTGGGTAAAAGCATTACCATCAAGCCAGATGACTTAGTTCTAGCTCCCAGACTCACATGTGGAAGGACATAACCTCCACGCATGTGCTACAGCATGTGTGCCCAAGCACATATGTACACACACAGAGATAATAAATCAATAAATGTAATTAAAATTATAAGAGCTTGCTAAGGCAGATAATCTACAAAGTTGAAACTTTCCTAGAATGCATCAGATAAAAAGACTCAGGGCAGGCAACTAGGGTAAACTCTAGAGAAATGAGAAGCCTGGGCTTTCCAAGATGAACTAGATCACAGGCAGCTACTTGCCTAGGGCAGAGCAAGGGAAAGACATATACTCTAGCTGGTAAGAAGCATTTGCTTAATTTTTTATTAAGTAGCTTAAAATATTTATGACTCATATGTTCAATTAAATGAAAGAAAAATAGATAAAAGTGAAGATTTCAACAGGGGATTGAAGTACTGAGACACTAATGTTCACTCTAAGACTAAGAAATATATCCGTAATTACAGATTCATTAGATGTGGGCTGTAGAGATGGTTCGGTAGGTAAAAGTGCTTGCTGTCATGCCCGATACCTGATTTTGATCCCCAGAATCATGGTGGAAGGAGGTAACCAATTCCTGAACATTTTTCTCTGACCTCCACACATTACCATGGAGAGCATGTGTGTGTGTGCAATAAGAAAATAAATGTAAAACGAAAACCAAAAAAGTTGTTTAAAGTTTTTTTTTTATTTATTATATTTGTGTTTTAATTTTACACATCAGCCATGGGTTCCCCTGTCCTCCCCCCTCCCACCCCCGCCCCAACCTTCCTCCCAGCCCCTCCCCTCTAATCCCATCTCCTCCAGGGCCAAGACTCCCCAAGATTCAATTCAACCTGGTGGATTCAGTACAGGCAGGTCCAGTCCCCTCCTTCCAGGCTGAGCAAAGTATCCCTGTGTAAGCCCAAGGTTCCAAACAGCCAGCTCATGCACTAAGGACAGGTCCAGGTCCCACTGCCTGGGTGCCTCCCAAATAGTTCAAGCTATTCAATTGTCTCACTTATCCAGAGGGCCTGATCCAGTTGGGGGCTCCACAGCTTTTGGTTCATAATTCATGTGTTTCCATTAGTTTGGCTATTTGTCCCTGTGCTTTTCCAATCTTGGTCTCAACAATTCACACTCTTACAGTCCCTCCTCTTTCTCGACAATTGGACTCCTGGAGCTCCACCTGGGGCCTGGCTGAGGATCTCTGCATCCACTTTCATCAGTTATTGGATGAGAGTTCCAGCACGACCATTAGGGTGTTTGGCCATCTGATCACCAGACTAGGTCAGATCAGGCTTTCTCTCGACCATTGCCAGTAGACTACAGTGGATGTATCATTGTGGATTTCTGGGGACCTCTCCAGCACTTTGCCTATTCCTGTTCTCATGTGGTCATCATTTATCATGGTCTGTTATTCCTTGTTCTCCCTTTCTGTTCTTGATCCAGCTGGGATCTCCTGCTCCCCTAAGCTCTCTTTCCCATGAACCTTGCCCTTCATTACTCCCACTGTCGTCCAGGTTGTTCATGTAGATCTCATCCATTTCTCTGTCATTGGGTGATCCCTGTGTCTTTCCTAGGGTCCCGTTTTCTAGGTAGCCTCCCTGAAGTTGTGTAGCAGTCTAGTCATCTTTGTTTTACATCTAGTATCCCACTATGAGAGAGCACATACCATGTTTGTCTTTCTGAGTCAGGGTTACTAAAAGAAATTCACTAGATGTGTTTAACAATGACCCTGACTAAACAGTTAACTAGAAAAAAATCATCAGCCTTGAAGTACACAAAAAAGGAGAAGAAAATGTAACACACACAAACAGAATGTCAACTAAGCTGGGTGATGGTGTCACATGACCTCAATCCCAGCACTAGGGCAGCAAAAGCAGGGCGATCTCTGTGAGTTCCAGGACAGCCAAGGGCAGCTAAGGCTACACAGAGAAACTCTGTCTGGAAAAATGCCAAATAATATAAACTCTCATATTTCTAAATTGATGATTTAAAAGAGTAAATGATAAGAAGAGAAAGGAACAAAACCAGCATTTAAAAAAATGTCTGAAAAACATTTAAAACTAATAAAAACCATCAAGCTACCAACTCAAGGAATTTTGATAAATCTCAAGCCAAAATTTATTTTGGGATTTTTATTTATTTTTATTTTATGTGTGGGGGTGTTTTGCCTGTATGCATGAGTACATACCATGTGCATGCAGTGCCTGTGGAAGCCACAAAAGGCATTAAATCCCCTGTTGTGAGCTGTCATATGGATGCTGGGTCTTGAACCAGAGTCCTCTGGAAGAGTAGCCAGTGCTCTTAGGTGCTGAGCCATCTCTCCAGCCTTCAAGCAGAATTTTTAAAAGCAAACTAGATGTATCATAACCAAACATAAATACAAAAACCTACAAGAAACTCAAAGTCAGTACAAAGGACAAATTGACTTCAAAGAAGCAAAAATAACAAGAAAAAAAAGAGAAAGCAAAAGCATGAATCATTGTAATAAGGGAAAAAACACTGTAACTAGAATCTTCTATCTTTCAAAGTATCAAAAACAGCAGGTAAGATAAGCTATTTCAGAACAGAACTAAATTTACCAAAAGGAAAATAAGGGCACAGACTTGAGAACTACAGAAACACTGGAAAAAAGAAAAGATGGACAGCCTGATGGGTGAGGTATGCACAACTATAATCCCAGAACCTGGAGTCAAGGCCACTCTGGGCTATAAGGTGATTTTGAGGCCAGCCAGGACAAAGTGAGATACTCAAAAAGCCAGTAGTAGTAGCAATGCTTTATAAGATGTGTGTGGGGGTGTGTGTCTGCATGTATGTGCAAACACACACAGATTATACACACATATATAAGTTTAAAAACAAAAAGAAAAAAAACTGTGGGCATTTCTATGAGGGAGTTTCTAAACCAGGTTAATTGAGTTGTGAAGACACATCTCAGAAATGGGCAGTATCATTCTGTGGACTGAGGTCTTGTGCTAGCTAAAAAGGAGGTGGTGTGCGCAGGCCCTCAGCACTCTGCTTCCTGACTTTACACACAATGTGACAGCCCCTGGAGCTCCTGCTGCCCTGACTACTCCGCCTCCAGTGATGACATGCCCTTCAACCAGGAGCCAAACCAAGCTCTTCCTTCCTTACAAAGCTTTGCCAGATACGTTCAGAAGGATCAAAAGCACAAGGTCACCCTCAGCTTCAAAGCAAGTATGGCCTAACATATCAGACTCAGAAAGAGGGGATGAGAATAAACCACATATACAAAAAGAAAAGTGAGCAAAAGGCTGACTCTTCCTGAATACCTAGGAACCCAGAAAAGAAGACAGATGAGGGGTGAAAAAATGAGAGAACACACTGAATAATGAAAGGGAGCCAGCCATAACTGGAATACTAATGGGTAGTACAAGGATTCTGAGGACACTGTAAACAATTTTATTTCAGTGCAGTTAGGGTCTAATTTAAATGAAAATTTCAATTCCCTGAAGCATATAATTCACCAATACTAAAAAAAGAAACCAAAAAATTATAGTCTTATAGCTGTATAGGTAGTTAAATCTGTAAGAAAACTCTGGGCTCATGTGTATTCATTGGTGCATTATTTCAAGCACTGCAGGAATAAATAACACCCTTGTATACATACATTCCTCCAGATGATAAAAAGAAACACCTCTCAACCCATTCAATGAGCCAACCAAGTCTTAAAGCTGATCCAACTACACAAAAGGTGACAAGACATCACTAGGAAAGAAAATGAAGTGTGACGCCATAAACACAGCTCCAAAACAAACTGGGGGGGGGGGGCATCGAACTAGTGGGGGGGGTCCAGAGAGAGAGACAGAGACAGTGTGTGTGTGTGTGTGTGTGTGTGTGTGTGTGTGTGTGTGTGTGTCTCCTTCCAAAGTTAAACTGGCTTCAAATCTAAGATCTACCTCTAAAACTGACTGCACTATGAAAGGTGGAAATCAAATATGGTTCTAACCATTAACATTTGGTGCCTATCATAAACTTCAAAGGGAGACTATTTTAAAGAACACAGCTAACATAATTCTTAAAGATGAATTAGGAAAAACAGAAGTTGTCTCTGGTAACATTTTCTGAGGCCCTACTCAGTTGTTACTGCTTTTGTTTTCCAAGTTATAAAAAGAAAACAACATAAAACTGGAAAAAGAAATAAAATATTGTAACTGTTTGACATATACACTAGTAATATGAAAGTCTCTATAATTTAGAATTATAAAATAATTTAGCAAGATTCCTGGTTATATGGTCAGTATGTAAAAATCAAGTATATACAGCACTGCATGTGTGTATATATTTGTTTGTTTGTTTGTTTGTTTGTTTTGTTTTTCCAGACAGGGTTTCTCTGTGTAGTTTTGGTGCCTGTCCTGGGTCTCGCTCTGTAGACCAGGCTGGCCTCGAACTCAGAGATCCTCCTGGCTCTGCCTCCCACATGCTGGGATTAAAGGCATGCACCACCACCACCCAGCTGTTTAGTTATTTATGCTCAAACTGTAACCAACACACTATGTTTTGCTATCTTTCAAAAAATAGGTTACTACAAAGTGAGAATTAGGACTGTCACTTGCACCAAATGAATAAATCTCACAAACGTTCAACAACAGAACCCATCATCCATCACATGGTATAATTCTATTCAGTTGAAGTTCAAGAAACAACAAAATTCATCTACAATGACTCAAGTAAGAATAAAGGAGATAAGAAAATTGTTAAACACTAGAAAAGTTATCTTGACTGAGTTGTGTTTAAATGTGTGTGTATGTGAATTCGTGTGTGTGTGTGTGCGTGTGTGTGTGTGTGTGTGTGTGTGTGTGTGTGGTGACCAAGCTGTAGACTTCACAATATGAATGTTATATCAGAATAAAAGTATAAATAAAGGCTCACTGACAGACAGTAAACATTAATTTACTAGACATAACTGTGTTTACATATACTGTATTTCATAATAATGAATAGGCTTCATAAAACCTTGATATCTATTTGTTACACTGACTCCTGTTCTCTGCATTTAAATTATGAACGAATTTTGCTCTCCACGTTTGAGTGCAGCCCCACCTCTTACAGAACATCCCTCTGCTAAGAGTTTTCAACTATGAAATCTAAAGAACCTAAAGCTATTTTTTTTTGTTTCTGTAAATATCTTCAGTCTTGAACTTGTATATTGTAGAAAATTCAAGTCTCTCAAACAGAAAGATTGTCAGCCGAACTGCCTTGCTGTTTCTCCTGAGAAAAACTCTTCACATCTTTAACACACACTCTATTTGTACCAGATTCCTGCTTCTAACTTCTGAAGATGCACACACAGCAGTAGTCCCGGCAGACTTCCATCTGAAGATGAGGACTACATCACAGTGTCCAGACTAGCACCTCAGACACTCCAGCCAGACCCTGCTTCTTGATCCTGTGAGTCAATTCAAAGTGGCAGCAGCAGTGTTTTCTTTCTCTTTTCGTTTTCCCAATCATCTGTTCATTTATTGCCCTTTATCAAGTTTGGCCCTGGTTCTGCTACAGTTGAAATGGTAAGTTATTCCCTACTGGTGCCAACAGGGACCAAAAGCCTGTCTTAGGGTTTCACCATTTTCTGATGTTTTCTAGATAAGAGAATATGAGGGATAGGACAAGTTCTGTCAGAGACAATGGGTAACTTTGGATTTGCAGTCAATTTTTGTCTATATGGACAAGAACATGCTTCACTTCCACCGATAAAGATGGCTCTGAGGGACAGCCTACCCAGCACATCTGATCATCTCTGCTCCTTCAACTGTGGCTGAAGTAATTCAGTAGTAAATCTGCAGCTATGAGGCCTCTGTATATTCTGCACACCTATAACTATGAATAGCTACAACCTGACACCCTAGAGTATGATATATTACTATGCTGCCTTCAGGAGACATGAAGAACTATGACTGGACAGGCTCTACATAATAGAGCTTGGGGCTGGGGAGGTGGCTCAGCAGTCAGAGCACAAGCTGTTCCTTCCAGATGATCCAGGTTCAGTTCCCAGCACCCACGTGGCAGATAACAATCTATAACTCAAGTTCCAGGGTATCTGACCTCCACAGGCACTGCATACATATAGTTCAGACATACTTCCAGGCAAAACACCTATACACATAAACTAAAAATACATCCATGTTTTAAAATATGCAGGATCTCTGTTCTGGTTAGTTTATATAGATAAATATATGCTTAAATAAATCTAAAATAACTTAAGAAATTGTAAAAACAAAACTTCTAATACTAGTAGGGTTAGCTGCATTGTTGTAGGGTTAGCTGCATTGTTGAAATGACATCCAGATTTCCTAAAGCTAGTTGATGTCAGCTTGTTCACTTTCAACTGAAAATGTCTGATATTTTATTTTAATAGTCATTACAGTTTTAGCAACAAAAGTTTCTAGTCCAGTATCACCTGCTACTGAATAGTAGTATTATGTGTCCCACTGGCTTGGGGGAGACCTCTCTACCATCTCTAAATCCCTCTGTGTGTGTGTGTGTGTGTGTGTGTGTGTGTGTCTGTGTGTGTGTGTGTCTGTGTGTGTCTGTGTGTGTGTGTCTAGGCTTCTCACCCTATGACTTTTCTTTACAACTCAGCACCACAGGGTTCATACTGAGAAGTTATTCCATAATATTCAGTTGCCCAAATCATCTACTGTTTTCTCTTTCCTAAGTCATTATATGGCTAAATTAATTAGCCTAAATCAATTTACTTCAGCATTTATCAACCTATTTTTTAGCACTTTATTATACTGAATGCACAATTAGATTGAATTAATACCTTTATGGTATTATATAGTTTTATTCTGAACAAAGTATATTATTAATATTTATGCTTACTTCTTTTATGTTCTTCGGTAAAATCTTGTATTATGCTATTGTTTTTGCTGTCATTTTTAAACAGGTTAAAGAACCTGATTAGGTTGATTTGGGCATCTTTTTAAAATTCATTACTTTTTTCTTCCATTATAGCTTCAAACTTACTAGTATTTGATAGTTTGATATACTATGATTAGGTATTTTACAAAGAAGAAAACTGGAATATGTTGCCACATCAATCACTCTAGATATAGCGGACCAGTTTTCCTGGAAGACGCACTTTCCAGTTTGAAGACAACATGGCAGCCATTCATATCCCTAGAAAGTCATCATCTGAGCACCAAGCCCTTCAGAGAAGTTTCCTGTCAAGGGCCTTAGGGGACTGGGGCGGGAGAAGAACACTCTTGGCACTGTGCCTTGTATTCTAAGAACATATATATATATATGAAGAAACATATGTCTCTCCCCAGTTTGTGACATCTCAGTAAGTTCAACAAAGAGAAATGAATCCTGGACAAAAGGTACGGCTGACATCAGCAGGCCAGACTGACCAATTTCAAAAAGACTAATAGCAAGTGGGATCATTCTGATGGTAAACCAAGTCTCACTAAAGGCAGGGGTGACCCTGAAAGCACAGAGGGCAAAAGTAGCCTATGGAGCTGTCCTTACCAAGTAGGGACAAAAAGAGAGCCAAGACAGAGAAAACAGAACATTAGGGTAGAAGAAATTATTTATTTCAAATAATTATAACTGAATGAGAACACAGAAAAGCAAACAAGCAGCAGAACTTCCAAAGTGTCCAGAAAGGGTCATCTGATCTTGTTCAGGTCATTTTCTTTAGAAGCACAGTGTATGGTGCCACAGCTAGAGCGGACCTTGCTATGTAGACCAGCCCTTAAACTCACAGAGGTCCCCTTGAGTGCTGGGATAACAGGTGTGCTCTATTTTTTTTAAAGGTTGACTGTGTTACATTTATGAGTAAAAGTTTAAGTATGTCAGAGCTTTAATTTAATAAGTGTGAAAGTGTAATTAACTGAGAAACTTTGAGTTCAGAGAATGCAATGGTTAGGGAAAATCTTAGCTTTTCTTTCTCTCCCCCCATCCCGTGTGTAGGGGTGGGGGGGTGTATTCTGGGAATAAACCTAGGCATACTAAGCAAGCAATCTAATACTGACCCACATCCTAGCCCATGTTTTTAATTTTACATAAACTTAATAAGTCAAGAATTTATAAACTATTTAAACAGTTTTTATGCTCTAAGACCTTTCTGAACATCAAAAATCTTAATGCAGACAAGCATATGCCTTTCTTATGAAAGGTTTACCTTGGGCGCCAACCCAAAGGGCTGAATTACTCAAATACCAAGAAAGTCTTGCACTAGCATGCCTTGAGGTTAGGACAAATTTATTTCACAAATCATAAAAACAGAATAATGGCTGAGCTCCAACATTGCATACAATTTTCTGAGATTAGGAATACTTAACACCAGACTCTCATGATTATTATTCTAACACTGATAAGAATATGCTCAGTAAAAGCTGTATTTAATATTACACAAATATTTTGAGAACCAAACTGAACTCCAAAACAACATAAGAACTCTTTCTGGAAAAAATTACAAATTTTGGCATTTTGGATGAAATATTAAAATGAGATGCCTATGAAAAGTTATATGTTATACAATGGACATGAATGTAGAGCTGTAATTATACTAATGGTTAATGTTTGTATTTTCTCTCCATCCTTCCCAGTTCATAAAAACTGGTTGATAATCTCAAAATCAAAAACTTCAAAAGTCAAAAAAGTCAAGAATAATAAAAATGGGGAATTGTGTAGTATCTTCTAGCCATTAAAATAAATCACTCTAATGTAAAAGAAAAGTAGGCACATAGAAGAAATGAAGCACCATTATCCAGTCCTACTGAACAATGCAGCATCATTCCAAGCAAGGTAGAGATGGGATAGAGCATCCACAAGCCAGTCAAGCACATAAGATACAAGTTCCAAAATGCTGAAGACCAATGGAGAGCACCCTCCCCTGGCCTACCTAGTAAGGTGTGTTCACCACATTATCCTGCTAAGTGGAGTAAGACATTTCTCTTCTCACTTAAAATCAACTGTCTTGAATGTAGATACAAGTACAGGTGCTTGAAGGGCTCAAAATAGTGGGTTCACAACTCCACTCTAGTGTTAGCTGCATATCTACACATCACTGATGCAGAGACCAAAGGAACTGCAGAATTGTGGTGCCTCTGCAAAGTTACTGCTTAAGTAGAGAGTAGCAGAATAGACCAGAGAGATCACAAACCTTTCCTACAATGAAAGTCTTCCAGTCATTACACTGGGGCCCAACTTGTTCCTGTATCATAGTAATGTGGGCCTGTATCATAGTAATGTGGGCAAGGTAGATCTAAGACATAAATCCCCATCTGGAAAAAATTTTTTATAAAAGACCTATTTTATAAACTTGCTAGAGTTAATAGACATACTGTATTACCATATTTTGCTGAATATACTTCATGTAGCAACTCCTAAATAAAGTTTCTCTTCCCTGACAAGATTCAACCTTTATGATTTTCCTTTTCTGGGTTATAAATTCCTTCCCACTCACAGAAAGCTCCTTTTAATGATCACTGACGACTATTCTAATCTAACAGGGCACTAAGGAGCTCTAAATAGTCTAAGAAGTGCTGCCCAAGGGAACAAGGTAGATAGAACACACAATATTAACTCTACAGTACAAATGAGAAGTCAGAGGAGCAGAGATCTGAGTCTGTGGTCCTCAGACCTCCTAATGAAGGGTGAACAAATCCTACAGTACTACCAGAAAAAGTTCCATTTCCTGCTAACAAGTCCACAGATACAGGCTACTGCAGAAGCTAGCAAACATTTGCTCGTCTCTCAGACTACAATACCTTCCCTAAAGCAGATAGTGGCTGGAGCCGCCAGGAACCCACATGCCAGATACCTGATAACAAATATTAGCTCTCTCATCCAGGACACCTCTGGTAACATGGTGCCATTCTTTTAAGAGTATATTTAAAAGCTAACTTAGATGCTACTCATGAGAAAATAATAATATACAACCTTTTGCCCTCATCTCATTTAGGACACAGACAGAAAGAGAAAGAGACAGAAAGACATAGATGTAAGCAAGACAGTGGTTTGGATTTAGGTGAATTAGCACAGGTTTTAAAGAAACAGGTTAAAACTCTGGTGTACACTTAATTATAAAAGTGGTTTTAAAACAACTCTCCTACCGCGTGGATTCTATTACTTGGTTCTCCTGAGTTAGAGCTGCAGCTCATCTCATCCAACCCTTCACCTTCCACACCCACAGACATTTTTGAGCTTGGCGTTTCAGCAGGAACATGCTGTGGATGTTGTGAAAGCCTGCACTGCCTTGTTTCCTCATGCCTTACTGATGAATAGGGTGAGAAACACTGTGTGAAGTGGGGCCTTACTCACATCTCTTTCTGGAATTTGTAAATAAAATCCCAAAGGCATGTTTGGTTTGGAAGATTTTCAGTGCTATTCAGATAGGATATACAATTATAAACAAGGACAAACTCCCTATGGTTTCATGGTTTCCTAAAAACAATACCTAGAGTAGCTCAGTTTCTCAGAGTGACTGCCTATGTTGTCAGTACTCCCCAAGATAAGGGCTCAGCCTTACAGATTTACTTTTACATGTCAAAAGAAAATCTGAGGGGCCTTCCCACTGCTTAACAAATAAATCTGGGATTTCAGTATCTAACAAACCATAAAATATCAGCAGAGTCAGGAACAAGTTGTTTCTTCCTTTGACAAATACTACAAAGTAACTAACACAATTTTAATCAGGTCAGTTCTAATACCAACCAAACCAAACATATACTGGTAGGAGATATACAGACCATATTAAAAACCAGTGAATATGTGTAACATCTGCACACCTTGAGAGAGATGAGGCTTAAGCAAATCTGGAAGGCTAAATGAAATTATAGGACAAAAAAATGAAACAAAAAAGGATGATATGATAATAAAAGCTCATTTTCATAATCTCAACATTTTTAAATATACTTATGTGTTTTAACCTGTGAGTAAAAAATTCAATGTGATATATTAAGAGCTCCTAATATTCAATCACTCCTTTCCTTAACTAAGACTTAAAAATAAGTTCTATTTTTAAAAAAAAAAATCCTTTAACTTGAGAGGGAAACACACACAAAGAAGAGGATGACTATTTGTTTTGAGTCTTAGACATAAAGACAGTATCTGATGGACGGATATGTTCACCCACCTAAAGACTCATGGGTAAAATTTCAAAGATATCTAATTGCCCATGTGGGTAGTAGTGGGTGTATGTAGTTCAAACTTCAAATTGCATCAAGTGATTTTTTTTTAATGTCTATAAATGTGTTAAGTCCCTCACCCTGGATTAAACAAAAAGGGCTTCCTAAATTCTGTAACAATGCAGTGGAATTAAATACTGGCAGTTTCCTCCAGCAGGCAAAACCTCTTTAACCGAGGCCACAGAACTCTCAACCAGAAGGCATCCTACAAAAAATTCCAAGTATTAAGTTTCTACCAGAAATTCCAAAGCCCAGAAAGTCAAGGGAGTAAGTAGTTAAGTGGGAAAAAAAAAAGAAAAAGAAAAGAAAAAAAAAAAGAGGATCAAAGTCACAAAATAACTGATGTGAATTTAATCAAAAGGTTTCATATATATTCATAAATGTAGGCAGCTGCGCGCACATATGTGTACACACACACACACACACACACACACACACACACACACACACACACACACCATTTCAGAACATCTCAGGGAAACGGTGAAATATCCATTAGATGCAAATTCAGATCAAATCTATTAAGATACAAATCAGACACAGAAAGGGGTAGCAGTTCATTATGAGTCTCTACTTGAAATTCCTGAAATGCTACTACAAAAACCTGTCTAACATCTTCTCTTCCTGGTGTTGGAACAAGTAATTGAAGATACATTTTACAAGCTCAGGGCAAGTTGTGGAATGAAGAATGCTACAGCCAACTGAAAAGCTGCCCTCTTCCACCCCAAACCTACCCCAGAGAGGAAAAGATTGAAACAGCAGACAGAAGAGAAAAAGAGAACAGACGGCCAAAGGACTGAGAAGAGGAAATCTCCTTAATTACCTGAAATTCTCTTCCCTTTCTTCGTCTTCATCATCAGTCAGCTGGGTTATCACTTCAGAATCCCCCCAAAACACACTGTCGTCCCCCAAAGAGCTACTCCCACTTTCTGTCTCCATCTTGGCTTGAGATCCTCAAGGCATGGGATGCGGAGCACCAGTGTTCAGGTAGGTTAGCTCTACTGATGCTCACTCAAGAATGTGGCTGCTGCACTGCTAAGTGATGATGCTGGTTTCATTGCAGCTGGGAGTACAGACAGGAAATCCCAGGCAGCACACTCACTGTATATGACTGTGCACCTGTCATACCTTAGACCCTCCCACTGCCTAAGGCTCCATGACCTACATAATAAAAACCAGAGTCCAAATCGGGGTGATCTTTCAGTAATTATCCACTTTTAATAACTATTTTTCTTATCTCATTTCCAGGTAATAGGTATTTTCAAAAAGCAGGCTTCTGTTTGTATCTCAGCCTTTTAAATGACAAACAGAAAACTAGAAAGGGTAACTACACACTGTCCTGTGCTCGACACCGTGCAAGGCACAGTTACACACCTCACAGTTAGGGAGGGTCACGATTAATACAGAAGACATGCAATGTCTAGGGACCTGCCCAGCTTCCTGCCTTCTAATGTTACACATCTTTCCTTCCTCTCAGCAATAACTGCCAGGTGTACATTTGCTCAAGTGACCAGAGTAACATGGAAAAAATCAGCCTGTCCAGGGCCCATCTAAGAAAAGAAAAAGGTGTCAAAAGTTGAAAGGCACTAACAATTATTATATGAAATGAAAATATGTTTACACATTTATACTGGAAAGGTCCATGCTGGCAGTAAAACGGCTTACTAGGAAGTACGCCCAAGTATAGGATCAGTAACATTGTAAACCCAAAGGCTGCTTAGAAAACAGTCATGCTGTTACCAACCACAGTGGCATCCTATAGTGGGGGTACTTGTCTCCTGCGGCAAACATGAAGCCCTAACTTTTATATCAGGTCCAAACAGATTTAAAAAAAAAAAAAAAAAGGACAAAACCATTTTTAAGCTTTCTCACTTGAAAGTTCAGAAAATGAACTTCTGGGTGACTTGGCTTAGACAACACCTTTCCCTCCCTGCAACTTCTAGAATACTCACTGATTTTAATGCTGCAGCTTTGACAACTGATGGAGGTTTAGTCCCCTGCTAGAAACTATAAAGTGTTGGCAAATTTGAAAACAGGTTTAGAAAATGAATTGTTTCTGTCAGGGATTTGGAAAAATTCCCTAACACGTTACATAAAAACATCTTGCAAAATATTCAAGTTTCTACCTAAGACAAATCCTTAGTAAATTCAGATCTCTAGAATCTATTCAAAAATGAAAAGATGACCATGGTTATCACTGTAACAAATTTCTTATCATCTAATAAAGATTCTGAGGATGTGAATTAAATTTCTTCCTCATTCTGTACATTGAAATAAATGGTCCCCAAACAGATATTTAAATCTAAAAAATAAATTACAGAACATTAGGGGAAAACTCCTTTCAACCAACCTTCTTACAGTATAAGTGTCCTGAGTATAATTTTATAGAATTCTCACTAAATTTTTATAAAGCCATAAAAATCATAAAACAGAGATCAATCTTATTATATAAAAATGTTTATATCCAGCTTGCAATGGCTCAGTGGATAAAATAACTTCTACATAAATATGGAGACCTAAGATTAGGTCCCCTAGAAGCCAACTATGGGGCTGAAGAGATGACTGAGCAGCTGAAAGTACTGACTACTCTTACAGAAGACCCACGCTCGATTCCCAGCACCCACATGGATTCCCACAACCATCTCTTTTGCCCTCTTATGGCCTCCTCGGGCACCAAGTTACAACATGTTATACCAACATACATGCAGGCAAAACACCATGCACATAAGCAAACTGCTTTTAATTTCTTTAAAAACTTTAAAGCTGAATATGGCTGTGCGTGTCTGTGGCCCAGCACTGGGGCAGAAAAGAGGAACATTCTCAGTCTAGTCCAAACTTCAAAAAAGTGCAGCGAGAAGATCCCGCCCCAGAAAATAAGGTGGGGAGTGACAGAGCTGGACATCATGCTATCAAATTCTGGCCTCCACACATGCACACACAAATGGGACCGTATCTGCACACAAATGTGCACATGCATGGGCGCAGGTGTGCATGCACACACACACACACACACACACACACACACACACACACACACAGGAAAGTGTTTACATCTCCTATAACAATAACACCAAATATGAACACAGTCACAATGTAAAAAGAGAAAGGAATGAAGCATATCACAGCTGGTTCATTTTTTTAAATATCTAATCGGTTGATGCAAATCTCTAAGACCCAACAGCCTCTGTTGGATAAATTAGTAAAAAGCATAATAACCAGCAAAACTCACAGTAAAACCTATTACACATGAAACAGTACTTAATGTAACAGAGGAACAAGGGAAGATGACCCACAAAGAGATCTTTTTTTTTTAATTTTTGAACATAAGCAAGGATTTTAAATGTTTTTCATAAGCCAGGTATGGTGGTGCACACCATTCATCCCAAGGCAGAGGCAGGCATCAGTATGAGATCCAGACCACCCAAGGTTCTACAGTGAAACTCTGTAGCCTGGGCAGACAGGGCATTAACTAACAAATTCCCAACACCAGGCATGAGGAACCCCTACCCCTTTTCAAGTGGGTCTGGGGAACCCAGGAGACTCCCAAATACTATAAGCTAATGATGCCGCCCTTGGTTGCCTCTATAAGTGGAAGGTAAGTCCCTATTGCTGAAGACATCATCTGTTTTGGACACAGGACATGGAGGATTAAAGCTGAACCTGAAATTCTCCCTGAGGACTAGATTTAACACCAGAAGGTATCATGCAAGCTTCCAAAGGAGAGAAACAACCATTAATCCTACTGAGCTATGGTGTCTATAAACCTCAACAATGACTAGCAATGCACACTATCCCTATGGATGCAATAGTGTGGCGCACATACTTTAGCAATATGAGACAGCTCTCTAATTGAACTTAAGACCTACTCCACAAGAGATAAATCATGCTTGGTACTGGAAACCTAACTAAACTACCTGGGGCTAGTGAAGTCATGGATCTTGGAGGGGAACCTAAAACCAGAATTTTACTAAACCAGCATAACTCCTAACTACCTTCTAAGTATTTATCCTTATTCTCACAGGTAAATATAGGTGTCGCTGGGCGGTGGTGGCGCATGCCTTTAATCCCAGCACTCGGGAGGCAGAGGCAGGCAGATCTCTGTGAGTTCGAGGCCAGCCTGATCTCCAAAGTGAGTTCCAGGAAGGGCACAAAGCTACACAGAGAAACCCTGTCTCGAAAAAACAGAAAACAAACAAACAACAACAAAAAAAAAAAAAAAAAAAATAGGTCTCACCCATCACCAAAAGAAAAAAAAAAAAAAAGTCTACAACACAGACCAATACAGAAAACCACAACTAATTAAAACACAGAACAAGGGACCATACAGTGTTCAGGCCTAATGGATAGGACACGTCTACAACACAACTCCTGCACCTAAGGCTCAGGGATCATAACGGAAGGGGTCGGGGCAAAAGACAGTAAGAGCAAGAGGAAGAAGAAGTCTGCTGTGAGATTGTGTCTTCTAAAAATGTCAGAGAAGCCAGACCCATGAAGTTCCATCAACATGGCTGCCTATATAAGACCTAAACAAGGATGACCCTGAGACATCCTAATATGGAAGGGAGCTATCTCACTGGGACTCAACCCTCGACAAAGAACTACAGAACAACTAAGAATGCTGTGAGTTGGGAGAAGTGGGAAAGCTCCCAAATTGGTTATCTAATGCCATGTGATCAGTCCTCGAATCATCTATATACAAGTAATAGTATACAGACTAAGAAGGTTGCATTTACATATTTAGGAACATATGTATAGGATAGTATATACATAACAGTTAAAGAAAAAAGGTCAAGAATTTCAAAGAGCAAAGGAGTACATAGGAAGGACTGGAGGAAAGAAATGGAGGGGGAAATGATGTAATTATATTCTAATTTCAAAAAAATGTAAAGACCTTAACAAACTGAAAGATGATATGGGAAAATCACATGCAGGTGGAAGTTTAAACAGGTACAAGGTACATGCAGGAAGACTTGACAAAATCTACCAAAATACAAAATAGGAACCTCCTCAGCCCAGTAATGTTACAAGTAAAACTCAGAGATAAAACAGGAATGCCCACCGTAGTACACTTTATAATAGCTGAAGAGAACATCTCAAACAGCACCTAATTGTGGATTAACATGGAATTACATAATTAACTCACTGAAAAACCACAGAATGGAATGCTACATAGGTGAGAAGGCAAGCAGCCTAATGCTCATGATGGGAGCGAATGAACAGAAACACTATGAGGGCAAAGAAAACAGAGGCCAGGTGTAGCACAGCACATACAGGTGTCAGCACTCAGCTTCAGAGAGAGACACCTATGCAGATGCTCAGCTCCCACTGAAGGGCATCAGCAGAGCAGCCCTGCCTCCAAGAAAAATGGTTTTCACTATATTGTGCTGTACTTTACATTATATATCATACTGCCTTTGCTAAAAAAAAAAAAAAAAAAAGAATCTTTGATGTCCCTCAAGAGGAAATTGTGTTTTTATAGTTATTTCATATAGAATCTCAGTCCTCTCTATTTCTAAACAATTGCCACTCCCCTAGTCCCTTTTTCTTTTAATCCTTCTTTTGCTTGTTCAGTACCACAGCTGACCTTCCTTGCTTCTGCACATCCTTTAAACATGATCAAGAAACCTGCACAAGTTTCACACATAAGACAAATGGGCAGTTGTCCTCTATAAAACCACTCTGGAAATGGCCTATTTGGGTCCTTCTACAATTTAAGAATCCCAACCTCAGAAAGCCTGCTTCAGGGACAGTCTTTATCCCACAGGCGCCAGGTAGATTTCCTAGGACATTCAACAGTTTTGACCTAGTATCAGATTTTTTTTTCAACTTCAAAATCAACTCATGTTTCCATCTTCTATTCCTGTTTCGGCAGTCAATAAAGATGGAATAGAACAAAGAAATACTTACCAGAGGAATGGGGAGAAAAACAGAGTAGATAGCTGAGACTAGCAGACAGTAACTCCATCCTCCTGAAGACCACACCTCTGATGCCATGTTCTCCTCACTGGTTTTGTTTGCTGTTCTGTACTACTGGGAGGTGAATCTAAGTCCTCATGCATACATGATCTACCACTTTGCTGTATTATCAGCTCTTTTGTTGATTTGTTTAAACCCTGAACAAGCAAGCTTCATTCTCAATTAGCTTTGGAAGGCAGCAAGTCCTGCACTAATTCACAGGAGTTGTTGGCAGTTAGCTTGAGAATCATTCCCACCAGTGATTTAAAAAGCCCAGTGGGGGCCTCCTAAATGACTCAGAGGGTATAAGCACTTGCCACAAACCTGAAGACCTGAATTAAATTCCACCAAACCTACATGGTAGGAACAGAGAGCCAACTTTTACAACTTATCCTGTGACCTCCACACAAGCCTTGACATATGTGCATGCATATATTCATAGTAAAGAACTGTGAAAAAATTCCTAAGTTAGGACTTCTTAAACAGAATGGTGGGAATGTTATTTAAAGGGGGGTCTTTCTATGTAGCCCAGGCTGGCCTAGTACTCAGAATGAAATTCACACTGACCTCAAATTCATGTCAATCCTCCTGCCTTGTGATTACAGGCATGTACACTTGGCTTAGAAATGTGGCTTTGAAGTGACTTATTTTTCAAAGAATAGTGTTATAAAGTCCAAACAGCAGCAAACACTAAGCCTACAGTAGAGTTAAGCCCTCTGCATAACTCTTAACAACCAGTTTAAAATGCAGAAACCATGTAGCTACAGCAACACCAACCTGCCTGGCAATAGCACTATTACAACAATACCACTACTGCTGCAATAGTGGTATGACTGTTATAGGAGTAACCATCATTCCCTGCTTGAATTTAAGGTCTACTCCACAGGAGGGAAATTATGTCTGGTACTGTATATGTGTCAAAAGTTCATGGCTGTGGAAGCTACAGAAAGCTCTGCTGTCGTATTGCTAAATGGGCATGGTATTGAACTACTTTAGGATACTTATGTTTATACCCATAGATCAGTATTTCTCTCAGCCTTGGTCAGAGAAGCTTCTCACAATAGGAGTCAGCTGAAATAGAGAATCATAACTAGTCAAGATTCTCAGAATAAGTAACTACTGAGTGCCCAATCTTAAATAGAGCATCTGTATCACCCCTCCAAGGCTCAGGGCACATCAGAGAAAGGGGATAAAAAGAATGTAAGAGCTGGAAGATGTGGAGGAGCGCTATGAAACAGTCTTCAGAACATGACATGGCTGTTACACTCATGAACTCACAGTGGCTGTGGGTCCGAGATAGGTCCCATATTGATTCAACCATGGAGGGGAGGGACTCATGAGGTCTCAAACCTCCTGGAGTAGTTACTGGAAGTTAATGGTCATTAGAGGAAGGAAAGACATTTTCTTCAGTGATCTAGCTACTTGAGAGTTAGCCATGCTTCACTCAAGAACCTCTAATTAAACTCATTGGGGGAAAAGCATAAACTTAAAAAAAAAAAAAAAAAGATGAAGACAGGATGGGATTTGTTGGGAAGAAGGGGTTCAGCAGGAGTGAAAGGGGGGAAGGCGAGAAGGTAATGGGGAGTGTGCAAATGACCAAAATACATTATAAATATATATATATAATTGTCAATAGTGAAAATATTACCCCCAAAAATGTGGTTTTTAAAAAGCAACACTATTGCTGTATTGCAAGTAAAGACACTAAAGCCTAGCATACTCCCTTGGCCAGGGCTATTTAGATCACAAATCTGCAATGAAAATGCTTTTCGTGTATTCATGAGTCTAAGGCAGTAAGAGATCAAGTTCTAGGCCAGCCTGGGCTACACAAAGAGATTCAGGGAGAGAGGGAGGGGGAAAATGAGAGGAAGAGAGGGAAAGGAGAGCAAGAAGTGGGGAGATAAAGGCAGGGGAGAAAGAAGCTTTTCAAATATTATAACTCTGACCTACTCAGGAGGCTAAGGCAGGAGAATCCAAAATTCAAGGCTAACCTGGGCTACAGAAGAAATTCATGGCCAACCAGTTTAGTGGGAGCCTATCTAAAAATAAAAAGAGAGCTATGAATGCAGGCTCAGCATGCATGAGGCCATGGGTGCAATCTCCAATACCTATCCACCATATGGCCATTTAATGTCATTTATGTCATTAACTGAAAATAATCTGCAGTTTTCACCTTTGTCCACTTTCAGCCTATTAGACTGACCCTCCCTAGTTTTGTAGCTTGGTTTTGGTATTTTATCTTTCAGGGAGTGTGTGAAGGGTGGTACCACTGACCATATTCCACTCCACATCTCCCCCCTCATATACACACTTCACAGTATAAACACAGTAGAAACTGGTATATAACTAGGATGAGCACACTGAGAATCTCAGACAGCAGGACAGCAACAGCAGGACCCTGAACTCTCTCATTTCAACCTTCCTTTTGCCTCAACACAAAAACAGGACTGTTATTTATAAAAAAAACTGTTGAGTATAATGCATGGTACATAATCAATATATGTCTCCTAACTAAGCATCAGGCTACAGAACGCTTTACAAATGACTCCAAATAGAAAGATATTAACCTCACACCTCAGAAAACTTTTAATTCTAAATGGGGATAATATATGGGAGTAAGTAATACTCATGTATCAAATAACTGTAACACAAAGAAAACTTACGCAAGAATTCTTCTATTTCCAATGACTGAAGGTTTTCTTCCAAGGTACAAAGCGTAATGCAAAATGTACAAACATCACGTGTCTTTTTATATTGGCTAAGCATACATTCTAAATGTAACATTATCTATCTTTAATTTTCTTTGATATAGGGGGAAGTTATTGAGATAGAGTCTGACTATGTGGCCCTTGCTGACCTGAAACTCTGTATGAAGACCATGCTGACCTTAAACTCCTGCCTCTGTCTCCCAAGTGGCTGGGATTAAAGATATGTATCATCATACTCACCTCTGAATCTTTGTAGGTGTTCCTTGCTCTAAAATAATTAACTCTCAAAGAATAACAGTTCTCTTCCTTATTGTAGATTAGTCATGGTTCATGGCCCATAGACATTGATATGTGCTTCAATCCAAAGTTGTATATGTACAGAACAAACCAGGTTAAGAATAGCACAGCAAATTCATTTCACAATATCAAAATTAAAGAATTAAAATTGCCTTCTCTGGATACTTTAAACAAAACAGAAAAAGATCCACCTGACTAGAAAACATAAGAATCAATGGTACATACTTTGTACCATTAAATGCAACATCTAACTTTAACTGCATGTTAGTTAAATTCCTTTTCTTTAAAATGGCCACCTTAACACTGAAGCATCCCGTTGTGGAAATATATGCTTAAAAAAAATACGTTCAGAGCAGTGGTGGTGCACACTTTTAATTGCAGTACTTGGGAGGCAGAGGCATGCAGATCTCTATGAGCAGCCAAGGCTACACAAAGAAACCCTGTGTCAAAAAAACAAAAAACAAAAACAAAACAAAAGTTCAGTTTCAAAACTCTATGTACAAAATCAGGGGGCTAATCCAAATACACCTGACCCCAGTATTTAACCATGAAATTTACAAATGGTGTGATTGTTAAATTTACTTGCAGTTTGGTAATCTCAACATGGAAAAAATAACCAGGTACACTTAGTATATGGGTACGAAGCAATATGTGTAATAAAACCACTGCATGACATAGTACAGGCAAGAACCTCAATAAATGACAGCCATTATCATCACTGAAACCACAAAATCTTCTCATGCTTATGATTGCTTTAAAACTAAGAAAGCCTTTCAATCTGGAAATCTCTACATATTCAACCTGTAAATCTCTGATTTTGAAAACTGAATTGTCTACCATTATTCTACAAGAGAGTAGGTGATCTAATAAATGAGTGGAAATGAGTCCCAACAAAGTTACTAGGCTGTTTTCTTATTATTTGAGTCCTTTCATAACTGTGAAGTGTTGTGGGTGGAATCTGGAGTGGCTCCTTGCTGCTGGCACTTTTGGGAGGGTGCAGAACCTTTAGGACGTGGGGCCTGGTTGTCAGAAGTCAATCACTTTTAAACACTGTGCCTGGCCTCAGGGTTCTTCCTTTGGTTTCTGGTCTGCCGTGCAACACACAGCCTCTGCCAAGCATTCCTGCCACCATGAAGTGTGCTACTCTGCCACCCCACCCCCACTGTGACAGGCTGAAACCATGAGCTAGAATAAAATTTCTCCTCCCTTAAGTGGCATCTGTCAGTTATTTTGTCCCAGATGCAGAAATAGGTAGAAAAGTCAGCAATTAAACGATTACACAGGAAGCTCATCTGCCATCACCACATTCCCAGCAAGGGCTACAGAGGAAGTACAGCACTCGCCCTTATTCCCAGGGGTACATCCCAAGACACCAGTGAATACTGGAAACTGCTGCCAAGTCACACAGGACTTATGTACACATAAAATTATTAAAGCTAAGATGAACATCGCTTTGTTATTCTTTTATACTTTTCAATACTTTGAAGTTTTCCACAGTAAGAAAAATACTGAAGAGTGAATTTGGTGGTATCAGCTCATTGTTTCTCCTCTCCTTAGGTCATGCTCTTTTACTATTTCACTCCATGGAAACATTCTTCAGCTTTTCCTCAGCACAGCCTGATGGCCGCACCAGTTGTTACTAAATAAAGTTACTGAACACGAGCACTTCACTGCTGCCAGTCAATCCAATGGTAATTCCTTTAGAACAAGAATCAAAATTCTCCCTAAACTAACTTACCACTGTTTTTTCATGCTGCATCCTAATCTGATGTTATCCTTCAGAGCAATTACTACACTCTTTAATCTTTACTATGTACTCATACATCATTCAGTCTAAATATTTTATCCCTTTGTTACAGAAATTGTCAGAGTATCAACCAAGTATAAGAGAATGACAAGCCAACAGCCATCTATTGCCCAGCCTTAGTAACTGACTATGGGCCAGCAAGATGGCTCCATAGATAAAGGCACTCCCTGTGCATACCTGAGTCAGTCCCAGACCCACGTAAAGGCAGAGGAAGAGAATCAACTCCATGGTTTTCCTAACCTCCACATGCAAAACGTGGCATGTGTACTGTACCGTGCACAGGCACATACACACACAATAATAGTAGTAAGAAATACCTAAGGGCCAGTAAGATGGCTCAGTGTGTAAAGGTGCTTGCTGCCAGGCCTAACACAGAGCTCACTCCCCAGGACTCACATAGTAGGAGAAAAACGGATTCCTATTAAGTCTCAGTCTCAGTTTCTCTCTCTCTCTCTCTCTCTCTCTCTCTCTCTCTCTCTCTCTCTCTCTGTCACACCACACACACACACACACACACACACACACACACACACACACACACACACACACATACACAAAGTATATGTAATAAAATTTTAAAATAATTACTTAATTGGGAAATCTCCACTTCCAGACTTTCCTACCTCAGTAGTCTCAATGGGTAGTATATAAGCAAATCCTAGATATCATTTAATACTTATATAACTCAACATGTCTTTAAAAGAAAAAGAACTGTATGTATGTGTGTGCACATATGTGTGGAGGGCAGATTAATCTCAGACGTCATTCTTCAGGTATGAACTGCCTTGTTTTTGTTTTTTTTGTTTTTTTTTTCCAAGACAGGGTTTTCTCTTTGTAGTTTTGGTGCCGGTCCTGGATCTCACTCTGTAGACCAGGCGGGCCTTGAACTCACAGAGATCTGCCTGGCTCTGCCTCCCAAGTGCTGGGATTAAAGGCGTGCGTCACCCCCGCCCGGCGTGCCTTGCTATCTGAGATGGGTTCTCACTGGCCTGGAGCTTGCTCAGTAGGCTACACTGGAGACATGCCTGCACTAGAGCTGGGTCATAAACTCATGTGACCTCCCCAGGTTGGTTGGTTGGTTTGTTTGTTTTTTAAGTGAGTACTCAAAATTGAACTCAGGTGCTAATACTTGAACTCTAAGACCTTTTTAAATAATATTACTTTTTTTAGAGAAGTGATAATCCCTTCCTTGAAATACCAGTCAGTAAATAGCTTCCAACTGTCATTAAACATTTTCCATTTTTATCAGTTCATCTGTTTAAATCAGAAACCGTCCACCCACATTACAACGGTCAGCACGTCTCTTAAGTCCCTTTTCACTGAAGCTCCCCACCTCCTCCATCTCTCCAGTCCTATGTTTTGTTTCATTCACCCTTTTGAGGGAGACGAAGTGATGAGAACTGAGCATCTGGGCCTTGTGTGTGGCATGAAATCATAAATTCTCTACAAAGAATACTATCTTAATGTCTTCTAGCTATCTACTAGTCTTCTAAAATAAATATTACTCAAATGAACAAGACATACATGTAGATAACACACATAAACACACATGCACACACATAGTGTGAACCAAAGGTCCATAGACAACCTGTTCTCACACTGCTTTACCAAGTATAATGGGCAGTTCTTCAAGGTCTATGACATTAAAATGTCTCAAATGCCACGTGGTTGATAACCTAAATGGGCTTTTATTTTTACTGCTACCTACAACATGTCTGTCCTCCCACACAGTCGGCTAAAGACAATGACAATACCTGTACACATATGAAAAAATCCATGTTTGGTACCATTGTCTGTTTAGTTCCCACTGTTTAAGAACAACAGAGCATCAATGCAAACTATAGAATACCCTTACAGTACAGGACAGAAACTTGGAATCACTCTTAAGCTGATTCTTTGAAAATTCTTAATCATTCTTAGAAAAACATTTAACAGCTAGGATGAACTTACCTGTTACATGAAGAAATTTAGTGAGCTAAATTTAGAGATTAGATGGCTACTGGGAATCAAGAAACCAATGATAGTTTACCATAACACATGGTCTGAATTATCTGAGAAAATAAGGACTCATGGTGTTGGAAATTTAAGGCAGTAAGACAGAAATACCCATGACCTTCCCTTCCCGTGCAGGCCCACCTGGATTACATTTTTCCCTGTCCCACTCTCCAGCAAGAAAACTGATACTGTGATATAGAAGTTAACACAGAAGTAAATTCTGCAGCAGTCACAGCAAACCAGAGTTCTTCAATGAAGAGGAGAAAGGACATCTCCCCAGAGCGCTGGTTCTCTCACTTACAGCCTGCCATGACTCCCATCTATTCTGGTGCTTCCAAATCTAAATTCTCAGCGCTAGTATGACTGAGAAAATATTAGCTTAAATTCATACATTACTATTTTCAAAGCACTCACACTTCAGACAAAACTGACAGATGACAAAAAGAAATGAAGCCAAGAAAAGGGTGGGAAATTTACATCTAAAACATGGAATTTAGAGAACCAAAGTTTCAAAAGAACAAAAGGTATTCAAAATTGAATTCATTAACCATTTAATATTAAAGAAGGTAATAATGAAACAGGTGTAACAACACATTTCAAGAAATGATACACATGAAGAAAGTACAGTCACAGCACTGTTACCTAAGTTGAACAAGTTACGTTTCCTAACAATCCCACTGTATTAGCAGAGAAATTCATGGTCTAAATACAAAAACAGACATACTCTCCTCAGTATCTATGATTAAAAGCACTTAAAAACAAGTTTGTTTGTTTGTTTTGAGAGTATCAACTCTATTGAGAATTCAAACCTTCAGGTGAAATTATTTTAATTCTAAAACACACACACACACACACACACACACAGGGAGGGAGGGAGGGAGGGAGGGAGGGAGGGAGGGAGGGAGGGAAAGAGAGAGGGGGCAGGCAAGCAAATGGAGAAGAAAAAACTATGTATGCTCATCACAGAACAGGCACTATCTGTCTAGTTATCTAGCAGGGACCTTTGTTACATATATGTGCATAAAGACTAAGTTCTTAGGTCAGAAGTGGTTTAGAAAGCTACAAACAAAAACTATCCACTGGTCAAAAACCACATATTTGGGGGCTAAAGAGATGATTCATAGATTAGAGGACTGTGGTTCAATTCCCATCACCTCATGGCAGCACACAACCATCTATAACTCCAGTCCTAGGGGATCTGACATCCTCTTCTGGCCTCTGTGGGCACCAGCCATGTGGTTCAGACATGATATAGTCAAGCAAAACACCCATACACATAAAAATAAGTTTAAAACTAAATAAATACATAAAATCACAAGTTTTTCAAAACTGAAACACTGGTTTTATTAACCCACAAAACATAAAATGAAGCTATGAAAAGTACTGAAAATGCTAACACACACCTGTAATTACAGTACTCTGGAAGCTACAGCAGGAAGACTAGAGTTTCATGCCAGCCTGGGATATGTAATAAGACTAGGCAGGGGTGGAGGTAATTCTTTTTATTAAAGAGTGGCAGAAAGATGAGAAGATGGCTAAGTCAGTAAAATGCAAGTGTGTCTATCAAAGTTCAGATCCCTGGAAACCATGCAAAAAGCCAGGCACAGTGGTGTGCATCTGTAATCCAAGCACTGAGGAGGCAAAGATACAAAGCTGCTCAAGCCAAACCTGTGATCCCAAATTCAAGGAGAAAGCCTGTCTCAAAAACTAAGGGAAAGTAATTGAGGAAGACATTCAACACCAACCTCTGGCCTCCACAACACATCACGTGCACACAGTCACAGAAATACATGTGTGTGTGTTTGTGTGTGTGTGTGTGTGCATTGCACCACACACCAAAAACATAAATAAATAAGGTAAATGATAGCAAAGGAAAATTAAGATTTTTTTTCTTCTCTAAGGACAAATTTTAAAATCATAAAACTTAAGAGCACAAAATCAATTTGGTGTAAGATGACTATATAGTTTTATCAAACAGTAATTTCAGAAAACTACCACTTATAACTTTGCAATGTCACATGTGAAACAAACATAAATCATTAACCAGAATATCTGGGAACATAAGTAAGGATATCAACATTCTACAAAGCATTCTTGAGATGAAACCTAGGTGACAGGATAGTCAACATCGTGGAACTTAAACCATCAGTCTGAGGAGTAATCCTCACACTGCTCTGACATCTCTGCTAGGCTCTTCTTTCTGAACTGGAAACAGCAAAGCTGGTATAGTGGCACACTGAAGTGCCAGATACCAAAGAAGGTGAGGCTGGGGGCTCACTTGAACCCAGAAGTTCACGTCAAATTTGAAAACAAGAAAGAAAAGAAAGGAAGGAAGGCGTTTTGCCTAATGGACTATCTCGTGCATTTATTTGTCTGTGATAGTAAAGAAGCAGGCAGTAACTTTTTCCTGCTTTAACGAACAAAAGATCAGGCCACGCAGTGGTGGCACATGCCTTTAATCCCAGCAGAGCCAGGCAGATCTTTGTGAGTTTAAGGCCAGCCTGGGCTACAAAGCGAGTTCCAGGAAAAGCGCAAAGCTGCACAAAGAAACCCTGTCTCGAAAAAGCAAAAAAAAAAAAAAAAAAAGAACAAAAGATCAGAGAAACCCAAAGAACATTCACAATAATTAGCACATACTGGAACTGAGATTCAGATATTTGTATAAAGATCATCAAGTCTGAAGTCAGCTAAAAAACTAACTCAAGTTCATGCATTTCTGGTTTCTATCTTACAATTCTGTGGTCCATAATCATATATTTCATTTTAATTCTTATTCTCCAAAGGTCTAGTGACCTGATAAGGGAATTGACACTATCCCTGGACTACATCTCAAAAACCAGATGCATAGTCAAGGTCACATAAATTCACAAGGGGTATCCATGCATCTCTTAAGTCACCTGGAAAGAAATACTTAAAATGTCTCTTCCACTGAGAAGATTTCAAGTTATTTTCCCAGACCAAAGTATCCTGCAATGCTTTCAAAAGTACTGTTCTAAATACTCTAGACCATCTTCAACTATACAGGAAAAATGGGCAGAAAGAAGCTCACCTGTCCAAGGACTCACAGGGAGAACTGGAGTGACTGCAGAGATCAGTCACTTACCCACTACACCATCCTCCATATCACTTGGGAGCCAAGCATGATCTCTTCCACTGTCACACTTTTCTATCTCATAAATTAACCCAATCATTTATGTAACATTATGAAAATGATGCACATTAAAAGTGTTTCCTACAACATGAAATTTTGATTCAATTATACAAAACACTTTCAGAATTATAGTCTAATATTTATATTTTAGTAACATATGATTTATTCAATTCAGTCGAACTCAGGTACACTCCTTTCTTTTTAAAGGGAATATTTTTTCCTTTTATTGAAAATAGTTTTTGTTATTATCACATAGCATATCCTGATAATGGATTCCCCATCCCCTACACCTACCTCCCAGTTCCTCTCCAGCTTTCTCCATCCCCTTTCTGTCTCTCAATAGAAAGCAAGCAGGATTCTAAGGGACATAATAAAATAAGAACTAATACACTGAAATAGAACAAAACAAACAGAAAGAAAAGAGCCTAAGAAAAAGCACAACAGACAGCTATAGACACAGAGACCCACTTATTTGCACTCAGGAATCTCATGAAAACATTAAACTGGAAGCCATAAGACACATAAAAGACCTGTAGGGTAAAAAGAGAAATGTGCATGCGTGCGTGCATGTGTAGGATTAAAAAAACAAACCCTGACATGGCATTATAAGACAAGGAACCTCCAATGATGTATTGAGTTCATTTCCTGTTAGCCACCTACTATTAGGCAGGGGGCCTACCCTTAAGAGTGTTTTGTTTCCTCAGTAAAATTCCCTTAGCAAAAACTAATTTTTCACTTGCAAGTGGCTATCGATTGGAGTTAGCTTCTGGGTTAGGGATGGGGCATGTGTCCACTTCTCCTTTCAGCTCTAGGACCTCATCTGATGTAGACTCGAACAAGCAGCCACAGTCTCTGTGAGTTCATGTGCATCAATCCTGTTGATTTACAGGGCCTTGTTTTCCTGGTGTCTTCCATCCCCTCTGGCTCTTCCACTCTTTCCACCTCCTCTTCCACAGACAGGGTTCCCTGGGCCCTGAAGGGAGGAATTTGGTGGAGACATCCCATTTAGGGCTGAGTGTCCAAGGTCTCTTCATTCTCTACATATTGTCTGGCTGTGGGACTCCAGGTTTGTTCCCATCTATTACAGGAGGAAGTTCCTCTGATGATGGCTTATCTATGGAGTAATTTTATTGCTACTTTTTTTAAAATTTTTAGAACAGGAATATTTGATTTTCCCTTAGGTTCTTATAGTATCCAGTCTCAGGCCAAGCAGTGTTAAAAATGGGAGTGGGCCCCTAAGTCAGATCAGATCGTGGTTGGTTACTCCCACAAGCTTTGTGCCACCATTGCCCTAGCATATCTGACAGGCAGGACACCACTATGGGTCAAAGGATTTGTGCTGGGTTGGTGTGCATGTCTGTCTCTCCTTTGGCAGGGAGGACACCGTTTTCCACATGTCCTGCAGCGGTCCTTGCACTGCTGTCTAGTCACTTCCTAGTCCCATCCCTATTAACTGTGGGTCCATCTGCTGCCGGGTACAGGCAGCTTCTGCACATTGTTACATGTCATCATTTGCCTTAACAAACAGGAGGCTGGATGTACCCTGTAGCTGTTAACCATAGACTTTGAGCCAGTTTAAAAAATTCCCCTGTAGTATATTTCTGATTCAGCTGAAGAAGCAATGATTTTTACCCATTTTCAGCTTGGGGACATTTCTTGATTACCCTGTCATTGATATCATTGTCATTTCAAGCAAAGTGACCAAAGGACTAAAAATATTTGGTACACACACACACACAAACAAACAAATATAGGTCCTAAAATAATATTTCATTTGAAGTTCAGTTTAATGAACTATAAATTTTGTGGAATAAAATCTAAGACTTTTTGTGGATAACTATGTGAAATCCAGGTCAAAATATAAAGTGAGATAAAAGTTAATTTTATAACACAAATAAGATTTGTTTCTTTATATGTAAATTAAGTATATTTTTTATTCCCCAATTAGAATATTACTGCTTTTTGGATCACAAACACACATACATACATACATCACAAACGTGTGTGTGTGTGTGTGTGTGTGTGTGTGTGTGTGTGTGTGTGTGTGTATCATGTTAAACCATGAAGGACCAAATAGCAACTTTTTTAATAAGCTGCTTAACTAACTCTAATTGCCATCCAGATTGTCCCAGTTGTCCTGCAGACTCTAGTTGTGGTAGACTCAGAAAAGCATTTAAATAGGAAAGGTTAGTGGAGAAGTGTAACTTACATGAGGTAAGCCCTGTGAGTGCTGAAAGCATTGAGGACATTGACACAGATTAAATTACAATTTGCTCTCAAAGACCCAAGAATTAAAAAAAAAAAAAAAAAAAAAAGTCAAAAGAAAACAACTTCTTTCATATAAGCAGAGCTCTGTGGTGAGAAAGAAGCTTCCCGGGTGATTTCTGCTCTCACATTGATAGGATTTTCTTCATATTCAACAACTAACTGAAAGCTTCAGCTAGTGTTTATTTTGTCCATTCATTCAATCTCTTAGAACTGGGTGAACAGCCCTTTCGTCCTTGAACTGAACAGTACTGAGATACAGTGGGGGAAATGGCTAAATAGTTTGGTACTCTTCACTTAGGAATGATGTTTCTTTCACTTTACAAAAGCAATCTTTGAAAAAACTTATTTCTGAGAATATCATACACATGTGCAATGAAATCTACCCCTATTCCCTCTCCAATTCCCCTCATATTCTCTCTGAGATATCCATATTAATTATCATGAGGTCACAGTAGATGTGAGAAAGTGGGAATTCTCCTGACTCTCTGAAACTTTTAGGTAAATATAAAGCTATTCCTAACACAATGCTGAGTACTGATGGTTTTTATAAGCATGGTATAAAATATATCTCCCTTCTGTAAGTACTTTCTAGAACTACCTTCTTTTACAACTATGTACACATAAGCTTTGGAATTTATATATCATGAACCACATAAAAAGTGCTTCTGACATGTCTTCTCACCTTTCTTAGAAATACATGCTCACAAGTGATGGCCAATCCAACGCCAGTCTGCAATTCTGATGTTTGGAAACTTTTAACTGATATATACTGGTTGCAGTACCAGTACTTAGGAGGGAAAGGCAGGAGGAGCACCACAAGCTGGGAGCCAGTCTGATCCAGAGTAAGAACCTATCTATAAAAAAGATGGACGACAAACAGACAGATACACACAGATACTCTAGGGGGTAGAACCGATGGCTATACAGTGAGAGCACATAGGACTCACAGAGGACACGAGTTGGTTTCCAGCATCTATGCTGGGCAGCTCACAACTGACTGTAATTCCAGCTCCAGGGTATTTCAACAGTCCCTATGGACACCATATGTGCACATGTCCATACACATAAACATACTCACAATTCAAAATAGTTTTTAGTATTTTTAATTATAGTTGTCATGAACCTTCAGTCAAGGGATGGATGTGGGGAGGGGGTAGATATGTGCATGTCACTTAAGTCAGCTTTACAAAGGAGCTAAAGTAGTTAGACTAGAGGTCAATCTGAGCCTTGCTTATCACTCTGGGTTCTTGGGCAGGAATTTTAACTTAAGCCTCCATTTCCTTATGGAAAACTGGAATACCAACACCAACCTGAGAAGAACATAAAAGTTAAGTGTGACAACATGTCTAATAGATTTGAAACTATCACAACATAGTACGTGCTTAATACATTGTTCCTCAAAAACGACTATATCTACTTTTCAAATACTTTATGTAATATTCATACATGCATACAGTATTGTTACATGACAGGCTTTTCCTGGGGAAATGTAACATACACGTCTACTTACTCCAGAAAGGGAATCTATTTCCCAAAGTCCAACGCCAATGAGAATTAGACTAGAGACATTCATATTATAGTCTGACAAAGAGATAGCCTACATTTTTAATAGATTTTGAGACTCTGAATGACTTTAAAGGTGATGGGCTAATTAATTTAGTGGAGGAAAGCTCAAGGTAGCACAATATTCAAGCCATAGCAAAGACATTTCTGGCACTTATGGAACAGATTTACAGGAATAATTAGGAAGAAAAAACAGCACAGCAGAAACACCTGCAGTTTGATCAGATAAACCTGTGTGAAGCCAGACTGAAGCAGCCACTATTTCTTAAGAGATAAATAATACTTCAAACAGTGAACAGTGCTGGAGAGATGGCTCAGCCCTAACAAGACTTAGTACTCTTTCAGAGGACCAGGGTTCATGTCCAGCATCCTCATGGCAGCTGACCACCATCTTTAACTCCAGTTCCAGGGTATTCAGTGCCCTCTTGTGGCCTCCACAGGCACTGCATGCTTGTAGTGCACAAACATCCACGCAGGCATAACATCCAATCACATTTATAAAAAATAAACTTTTTGAAAACTGTTATCTCAAGTCCATGGGAGCCTGCCCCTTTCTGAATGGGGACTGAGGCGCAGTGGATGTGGGGCAGGGTAGAGGGGAGGTGGGGACGACGGATCAGGAGGAGAGGAGGGAGGGGAAACTGCAATCAGAATGTAAAATAAATGAAAATTTTTAATTAATAAAAAATTGTTGCCGGGCAGTGGTGGTGCACGCCTTTAATCCCAGCACTCAGGAGGCAGAGCCAGGTGGATCTCTGTGAGTTCAAGGCCAGCCTGGGCTACAAAGCAAGTTCCAGGAAAGGCGCAAAGCTACACAGAGAAACCCTGTCTCGGGAAAAAAAAATAATAATAATAATAAACTGTTATCTCTTCATCCATTCAAAAGATGCCTTCAGAAAAACTAGGAATTGGCCAGACTACATTTGGAGTCTTGAGAGTATGAACAAGTCACTGTTCAGACCACCCTGCTGAGACAGGGTCAATAACAGAGTTGTTTCCCCAATACTGCTTTCATGATGCTCATCCACTTGGGCACTCAAAGGCTGTCATTACTATGGTCCCAGGGTAGCTCAGCTGCCACTGGAACTAACATGGGATTACCCACATGATGTTGGTTTTACGGTCCTACATAACAGTTATAAGGGTTATGCAAACTGCCCCCTGGATTTTTTATGGGATGCACAGAAAACCAAACAATGTACGACAAGGTCAGGGTTCTACATAACAGTTATAAGGGTTATGCAAACTGCCCCCTGGATTTTTTATGGGATGCACAGAAAACCAAACAATGTACGACAAGGTCAGGGTTCTATAGTCAGCCTAGGAGGTGACACAGGGTGAGTACTGCAAGCTAGGGTCTGCAGGAAGCTGATTTTTACATATGCATGTATAATGGTTAGCAGGGAATGCTGGTGAAAACCATCTGCAGTGAGAAGCAATCAGAACTGAGCAAAGCAAGAGAGTTTTATGCAGACCCCAGGCCATAGCCAACTCCTCAAGAAGCTTTTAACTTCATGTGGCTGTTTAGAACAGGAACACAAGAGAGACAACCCCTTAACCGCACATCAACTAACTGCTGGGTGACACTGGAAAAATACATTTACACACACACACACACACACACACACACACACACACACACACACACACAGCTTGGGGATGGGGGATGAACATGCAGTTGCACTCAAACTCAAACTTTCCCTCTCAAGAACTTGATGGCTGAATTTAAATTCTTTCTTTTCCTCTTCTAGCTGGAGGATTATTTTTAAAAGAGAAAAAGCTTCATTTTGAAAGTTATACTTTATCTCACCAGAAATAGATACAAGCTTCAGCTATGTGTGCACCAGAATGTACCAGAAAAATTACTTTTGCATCCTTTTCCATGATGTACCTACAGGATTTGCTGAGCATATCCTTTCCAAGGGCTCTTGTTCTGACTGAGGCAAGGCTAAGGCACATTTCTGTACTACCTCCAGAACACCTGCCTCTCCACACAACTAACAAAGAGAAGAGCGTGCACCTCCGTCTTGGCTGTCCCTCAGAACTCTTCTGCCATCTATGCCTCATACAAAGCACAGCAAAGCAGAGGATTAGTCACGCACCAGCAGAACCATATTCTCAGACCAGCTCTCAGGCTTGCTGGCAACACTCTTCTGGCCTAGAAATAATCATTTCTCCAGCAACTTTCAAAATTTTTCCAATTTTTAATAATGCAATAGCATTAGCATATTATTTATGAAAATAAGCATTAAGACTCTTAGCCTCAAGCTTTAACAAATCAAACCACAGCTATCCTTTTGACCACATAATAATTAATATTCAGACTCCTGAAGTGAAGAATGATATAAACAGAATCTGTGTACAAATAAAAACCTAAAACCCAAAATTATTAACATTTGTATTAACCATTAACACATACAATGTTCACCTTCATTCTGCATAACTTAGTCTTTTAGGTTATCTCGATAATTCTCTGCCAAGGAAAAAAATAAATCCTGACAATCCTGTGTTCAGTCAAATCTATTCACCCTCAACCTCATGGGAAAACACTGACAAGGAATTAGATACTAGGAAAGGGAAGGTTCCACAGATAAAGTCTTTGCATAAACTGCCTAAGAAAACTGGACTTGCCAAACCAGATCATGTAACAATGAATATGTTCTTCCTGTATTTAGAACAGCTCTGGAATTGTATTAACTTTGAAAACCAGAGTATTATTAACTGAGATAATGCAGCTTAAGCCCCTCTAGAATGTTTATTCACCATCTGCTATGTCCAGGAGAAGACAGAATAGACAAAGCAAAACAGGTAACACTGGGGTTGAGTTTTAAGGCAAAAGAAAGGAACTGTGTGTGGCATGGGGTCATGAGTTTAGAGGAGTGTGATTGATACGGACAATAAAACATGCGAATGAGCTTGGTGGGCAAAGGGAAGGCAGAGGACATTAGTCTTAAAACAGTACAGCAAAAACCAATGGGTCACTTGCACTTCTGGACAAAACAAAGCCCTCACTTTTAGTATGGGTTTACTGCTGAAAATAGCATGGCTTTCTGAACAGGGAAGTCCAAAAATTCCTCCTAATACCTTTTAAGGTCAGAGAAGTTCACCTCATGAGCCATCAGAGTAAAAGTCTGTGTTAAGGTCAGAGAGCTCAGACAGAGGGTGTCGTTTTCAAAGGCAAGCACAAGAAGACAGGATTGGGTATATGATAAAAGTACCAATTAAGAAGATGTAAAGTTACTCTCTGGCCCCAAATAGGCCTACTACAGATACCAAATAAAAACTGAATTCTAAGAGAACTATAATTACACCCACCCCCAATCTTTCCTACCCAACTACTTTGCTTTCAATAGAAATGGCAAAATTGTATCTGTTTCTCCAGCAGCTCTGTTTTTAAAATGATCAATAACATAGATGAAAAAAAAAAAAAAAAAGCCAACTGGTAACTAGGAAACTAGGGGAGACTGATTTAAATTTTACCTGCCTTAGTCAGATTTTTCTCAACAAGAGCTCCCCAGATTCTAGACTCCAGTCTGGCTTAATGCCAGATTTCCCTGCTCCCGCAGGACCACTGAAATAGCAGGGCTCTTGACTCGGAAATCTGCAGACTGACAACTTCCAGCTGAATGGTGGCTTTCCATGTTGAAGTCTAAGCCTGGCTCTATGGAGAATCTGCAAAGGTTACGATCTCACAAGTAAAACTGAGCTGCTACTGTGATGGTTCTCAAGGCTAAGGACACTGGAGAATCACCCAGGGTGGTTCTTAGACAATGAGACTCAACACGTAAATCGTGTTCTCCAAAGGCAAGTAGAGGGCAGCTTCATGCCCTAGCTGGTGCTTAACATGAGACCAGGGGGACAAGACCAGGCAGTCAGAAGATTCTATGCATCCTGATTATCATGGAGAGAAGGCATACAACAAATAAAAATAAAAGGGGTAAGATCTAGAAACTGCATCATTTCTTTAACATGATATAAAGAAAACTGAAAATTCACACTGTGTGTCACAACACACACACATATCAAGGGGGAAAAAAGTTGTGTAAAACCATGAATTCTTATTTCAGGGACTGAATTTTTTCTAATAGAATCATCACAGAAACTTTTAACTAAGTACAGCATGCCCTTCAGTGTCAAAAATGAATCCCAAACTATAATATGATGTATACCTCCATTGCCTGGGCTCAGGAGGCAGAGTCAGGAGGCCAGCTTGAGCTACAATGAGACACTTTCCAAGGGGAGAGGTGGTCAAGCAGTGAAAGAGAACTCTACATGAAGAAGGGGTCTGTCCCTCCTAAAACCCTATTTAAACCAATGGCTTTGAAACTGGGGCTTCTGTGTTCACATGCATGGTTCTCTGGCGCTCATCCTGAAGCGGTGACTCTGGAAGGCTAAGAACAAGGGCGTACATACAGGAGTGTTTCAGCCTACAGCTGATGCCAACTGTGAGTGCACAGAAGGATCATCCACTCTTCCTGTTTCCTCTAGATATGTTTCCTACTGTGAAGCAGACACTGATGTCTCCTATTCCTCTCCTTATCTCCATAGCATCACTGACCTCTTTATGCTGAGCTCAGTACCAAAGAATCCTAATGATGAGCAATGCAGAACCAATGACTCTGGAATACTGACAATGATGGCTACTTCTAGAGTGGCAGTGGGTAAGGAAAGGATACTGTGTGGAGCACACAGCTACCATTAGCACTAACCAATTACTTTAAGTAGTTGCAGTCTTTGTTATGGACTTCAGCTAATCGCCAGCATATTCTCCCTTGCTACTATCAAGAGAAAACAGGACATGTAAAGTAAAACAAGAGTAGCAGAATCCTCAAATGGCACTTTATATCACTGGACAATCTACTTGGCTGTGGTGATATTTTATTTGTGCTTTGATAAATAAAGCTTGCCTGGAGATCAGGGGGGAAAGGCCAGCCATTTTAAGTAAACAAAGTCTGGCAGTGCATGCCCTTAATCCGATCACTTAGCAGGCAGGATCTCTGTGTGTTCAAGACCATACTAGGTAAACAGAGCTAAGCATGGTGACTCACGCCTTTAATCCCAGTACCAACCATAGAGACTTGGAGGTCTATACCGACAGACAGTAACAAGGAGTGCGGTAGCTGGGCTAAGCCAATGAGAGGGCAGAAAAGCAAGGCATATAAAGGCCTGGGTAGACAGGAAGTAACTCGCATTTGGAATCTGCAGAGTTGATGAGGTAAGATTGGCTGGTGGCTCTCCCTATTTCCCTGATCTCTCTAAGGGCTTTCACCCCTGTATTTGGCTCCGTGTTTTTTATTTAATAAGACCATTTAGAAATTCATCTACACTTGGTCAAGTTCTACCAACAAGTAAGTACCTGCAAGTTGACATCTTAATCTTTTCTTCGGCATGCAAGTGAGACAGGTGAAACACTCTTCCCAGGGGCAGGCTATTACTAAGAGAAAAGGCCAGATGTTAACTTCGATTATTTAATTCCAAGTGATATGCCCTGCTGTACTACAAGACATAGGAAACTTCCTCCAACTTAAAGTACAAATACACCTTACATTTCATAACATTTTAACTGTAAAAGGAGCAACTTACATATACAAAGAACCCTTGACATGAGATTAATAGCTGAAAATTACCAAAAACTAGATGACAGAATTTGTAGTTAACAACCTACCCCATGAGAACCACTAAGCCCTTTAGACTGAATGAAAGGACACTAAATCATAAACAGAATGCATACCAGTAAAGTAACTACGGAAACAGAAAAGAGAGTACAAACAAATTCTGTTCACATCTGTTTTTCTTTTGTTTCTTCTCATTTAAAAGTCAACTGAATAAAGCAATAATTTTGAAACTGTCTTAACAGCACACAGTATATAAAGAGTACTTTGTATTAAATAATAGTACAGAGAAAAAGATAGAAAAGATTCCACATAGGAACAAAGACTTCACATGCCATTGAAATTAAGTTAGTATTAATCCATTCATTAACAATTATACTCCCTAGGTGTGCTGGATAGTTTTTTCTGTCAACTTAACATAGGCTAGAGTCATTTGGAAAGAAAGACTCTAAACTCAGAAAATGTCCCCACCATACTGTCCTATAGGCAAGCCTGCAAGGCTTTTTCTTAATTAATGATTGATGTGGGAGGGCCCGACCCAGTGAGTGGTACTACCCTTGGGCCCATGGTCCTGGATGGTATGAGAAAACAGGCTGTGTGAACCTGTAAGCTGAATTCCTGCATGGCCTCTGTATCAGTTCCTGCCTCCAGGTTTCTGCCCTGACTTCTCTGGATAATGGACTACAACCTGTGAGATGAAATAAACCCTTTCCTCCCCAAGTTAATTTTGATTATGATGTTTTATCACAGAAATAGAAACACTAACAAAGACACTACGGTAGCCACCAAATAACTAAAAAATAAATAAATAAAAATAAACGGTGTTTTTCAAGACATGCTAGGGCTGTTGCGCGCGCGCACACACACACACACACACACACACACACACACTCACCACAGTGGCTATGACTGCATTCACAAGACATGCACAAGATCAATCCAACATCCCGACATGGATGGGGAGGGTCCCCCAGAGTCCCCAGCTGAGGAGCTATTGGCAGTGGATGGCTGCTGGGTAGTCAGTTTTCTTCAAGGATGTGGCCTCCTGATGGCCACGCCCCAGATAGCTGCCCACACTCCAGGGGGTGGTACTCCATCCATGAACATATTGACAGCACTGGGGAGGATCAGAGGGTTTAAAAAGAACACATGGAGCTGGGGGGGGGGGCGCAACGGGGGGGTGGGGTGTGGGAGGAATCAGAAGGGATGGAGTAAGAGATGGACAAAAATATATTGTATGAATTTATAAAATTCTCAAGCAATAAGGTTTTTTAATGAGAAAAGAAAATTTTAAATGTTATAAACTAGAAAATATCTAGTAGAAAAGTTGTACCTCGGCCTTTAGGCTAAGACTAAATGTAGGAAAGACAACTAGATGGAGAAATAAAGATATTTAAAAAGATATGAAACACAGAAGACAAATGGCAAGTATACATCCTATCTTAACAGTAACTACATTCAACGTACATGGATTAAATTTATAATAAGCATTCCATTGGCAACACATGTGTCATTTACAAGAGATACTTTAAATACAGTCAAGTATTGTGTAAGGTCATTCTGTCAAAAACAAACCATATTTATCACAGTGGTCCCACAGAACATTATATAGTGACCTAGTGTCTAACAGAGATGTTTCTCTGAAACCGTTCCCATCATTAAGCAACACATGACTATATAAAGATACAAACCAGTTGTAAGTGGAAGACAGAAAAGACACTCTAGCACAAAAAGACAGCTGGAATGGTTGTCTCAACACAGAACATAGTAAAACTTTAAAAGACAAAGTTACACACAGTGAGCTCCAAGTCATCTGGGGATAAAATAGGATACTGAGATCAAGAGGAGAAAAAGAGACAGCTGACCCAAGCTAGTGGGAGCTCACAGACTGTGGACTGACAGATGGGGAGCCTACATAGGAACGAACTAGGACCTCTAAATGGGGTTGACACTTGTAGAGCTTGATGTGTTTGTGGAGCCCCTGGCAATGGGACCAGGACCTATCCCACATACAGGAACTGGCTTTTTAGAGCACATTCCCTGTGATGCAATGCCCTACTCAGCCTTGATGCAGGGGGAGGGGCTTAGTCCTGCCCCAACTTGGCAAGTCAGCCTGTGTTGACTAGCCAAAGGAGGCCTTACCCTCTATGAGGAGTGAATAGGGGATGGGATGTGGAGGAGAGGAATGGGAGAAAGGGGGGGGAGAGGGAAAAGTAGTTTATTTATATATTTATTTTTGGTTTTTCGAGACAGGGTTTCTCTGTTTAGTTTTGCGCCTTTCCTGGATCTCACTCGGTAGACCAGGCTGGCCTCGAACTCACAAAGATCCACCTGCCTCTGCCTCCTGAATGCTGGGATTAAAGGTGTGTGCCACCACCGCCCGGCTGATATATAAAATTTTTTTTAAAATTAAATTAAAAAAAATTTTAAAAACCAAGATGCTATCATGCTATCTCAAACACACACACACACACACACACACACACACACACACACACAACCCTTCTCTCTCTCTCCCCCTCTCTCTCTCTCTCTCTCTCTCTCTCTCTCTCTCCCCCCCCCCTCCCCGCCCCATGCCAGGTGTAGGGGCACATAATTGTAATCCCAGCACTGATGAAGGAAGACGGAGGCTTGCCAAATTCCCAATCAACCTAGGATTTATAGTGTGGCCTTATCTTTAAGAAAAGAAGAAAAGCCACAAAACAAAAAGATTAACACTATTGACAAGTTTTTAATACTGGCTTTAAACTATTAAACAAGACATGCAATTTACTTAATTGCCACTGCTACCCATTCAGGAACATTTGGCCATGCCCAGTTCACACAAAAGTAAAGAGAGATCATTTACCTTAGGACAAAGAACCAGGAAGCAGAGAAGTTCACATTTAATACCACCTTCTTTATATAAAGCTGCATTGTCTAGACTAGTTTCAGGATTCATGAAAATCTAAACTATTTTTTTTCCTGTGTGAGAGAGGTGCATGAAAGAGAGAGATTGGGGGATGGGGAGACCAGACCACACTTCCTCAATAGCTGCCATCTCTATCATATTTTTAGACAGGTTCCCTCATCAAACCTACAGCTCAATGATTAGGCTAGACTGGCTGGCCAGTGGGCCCTCAGGGGTTCTCTTGTATCTGCTTCCCCAGTAATTACAACTATATGCCGCCCTACCAGCTTTTTACATGGGTGCTGGAGATCTGAATTCAAGTCTCAGAGCTTGTCTACAAGCACTTTCCTAAGCCATTTCCTTGGTCCCTCTAAAGTATATTTTAATATACAGTGTGTGTGTGTGTGTGTGTGTGTGTGTGTGTGTGTGTGTGTGTGTGTGTTTCAAGACAGGGTTTCTCTGTGTAACCTTAGCTGTCCTGGAACTCACTCTGTAGACCAGGCTAGTCTTGAATTCACAGAGATCTGCCTGCCTCTGCCTCCCAAGTACTAGAATTAAAGGCATGCACCACCATCACCTGGCCCCTCTCTAGAGTATATTTTAAAGATTACAATCATACTAATAAATTTGGTTTTGCCAAATTTTGTTATTTATTCATACCAGGTTTTTCTGGCTTAAATCTTATTTGCATTACCCATAACTTCAAGTTTCAGTACCTTACTAACTTCACATACTTATTAAAAGGGTGTACTTACACAGTACCTGGAAACCTGAGGAAACCCTTGCTATAAATAAAATGCAAACTATATATAAAGCATTATTTATATGTGAATGACTAGAAAACAAACATATATAAAATGTTACTTTTAAATTATTCTCCTAAATCATGCTTACAGTAATTTAATTATTAAACCTTGAAAGTTTCCATATAGTGTATAGTTGACTCAACTATTACAAAATACCAATAAACTAATGAATACAATGTCTACATTTGCAGTATTGTAAAGTATCCCACTACCAACAGAAAACAGTCTGCTACCGTACTAAGGTTGGGGTTTGTAGAGAACTAGTACATAAAGGCAGCATGGCAGGGAGCCTGAAGACAGCACACTGGGACACCAGAAAATAAACTGTGTATCTGAACTCTCTAAAATTGTCAACTCTTTAAAAATGAGATTACCTGAAGATTCAATCTGTATCTGCTTTGCTAGGATAGACACTGTGAATATTAACAGATGCCCTTCAGTAATCTAGCCACATACCAAACATCAAAAATACCTCTTATTCTTTGTCAACTTCATACATGTACATACTTTTCTCACTTCATCCCCCATTGCCCTCCCGTTCTCTTTTCCCTATGGTCCCCATGATACTTTCATGGTCTGGTTTTGTATTTGTTTGTTTCTTTGTTGAATGTTATTTTTATTTTATTTTACATGCATTAGTGTTCTGCCTGCAGGTTAAGTCTGTGTGAGAGTGTCAGATCTTGGATTACAGATAGTTGTAATCCTAGTGGGTGCTAGGAATTGAACCTGGGTCCTTTAGGAGAGCAGTCAGTGCTCTTAACTGCTGAGCCACCTTTCCAGCCCCAACAAAAATGTTTTTAAGATGCTAAATGAACTATATGGCTAGCTGCTGTGAAAGAATGGGGACATAAGTAGTACTTTAATAAACAAATTATTTCAACAGAGCTACTAAAATTTAACATGATATTTTATATCCAATCCAAGTTAATTTATAAAACATACAAAAATAAGTTAATCTTCCAAAATTAACAGCCTATTTAATCCGAGGAAATGATTCAGATGTTACTGCTAAAAGAGCAGTTGCAGCTATGTCTGAGTGAAGGACAGGAACCTTTAATTCTCTCCTACTCTTTCTCACTGAGACTTCTAAGAACAAGCAAAACCATACAATGTATAAAACTGTATGAATAAAATTACTTGATTGACTTCCTTTTTGTTACAAGCGTTTTTGTTAAAATATGGCATGACAACAATTAACAGTTCATTGTACACATTTTGTCTGTAAATTTAAATAGATCTTTCCACAGCATTATTTCTCAACAAGTATGTAATGGGGGGCATTTCATAGTGTGTGCTTTCTGATGGTAAAACATGGTAAAAATAACTTTGAGCTAAAGGATTTCATTGAGATCTTTATCAAATACCATTTTTCAAATCAGTTCAATGATTAGATAAGTCACAAAATAAAAAAAAAAAAACTATTGAAAACGAGCCTAAAATATAACACACAACCCAGTATTAAAAAAATAACAGTAATTTTCATGCTCACATAGGACATTACTGGCTCTTCTTCAAATACTTCCCATTGTGATGTTGCTATTGTTTTGTGCTCAGAACCCTGACTGATTCTTGATAACTATTAAATGTGTGACTTACAACTGTTTTCTGACTCCAGATAAAACCGCACTGCTAAAATGTATTTCTGTTAAACACACCAACAAGCAAGTAGTTAAAAGTGAATGGAAAACACTTGGACACCTCTGCACAGTCAAATTCTCATGTATGGCGTTACTAGCAAACCAAGCACATATAACTAACTACACATTTTAAACTTGGGTTAGTCTGGGTCCTGACCAAGGCAGAACAACTCACACTTCTCCAATATGTTTTCTATCTCCACCAACTCAAAAACTGTCAACTGTAAATAAAACATAAAGCAGCTACAGAAGTAGTACAGTATGTGCCACAAAAGTACTCTTCAGCCATCTAACCCCCACAAATGACAAGGGTCCCAGGATGGAGCTGAACAGTTCCAGCACCGAGTGATGTCATTTTTAAAGAGGCTATCCAAATGTTAGTAAGACCATTCATTATAAAAAAGGTTTCTTGACCTCATTCGTCAGTCAGTAGGGAAGCGAAGGCTAAATCACAATGGGCTACCACTGTAGGCCGGCTATAGTGGCTGAGGGACTACTGATCAGAGGCATGCCAGCAAAGACGCAGCACATCAGTTCTTAGAGTGGAGGTCTCAGACTCTCAGCAGTCTTCTGCTCTCACAATAAATCGCTGCCTTGGTCACTGTGTTGCCATCTGTACTCATAATACAAATGCAAACAGGTAGAAATGAACAAAGGCAGGTACTAACCCAGAGTGCTGCTCCACTATCTTCTCCAGGAGCATGTATCTACAGTTTCTCAGAACAGAAAATGTACTTTTCTCTACTACTAAAGGAAGCAGAAAAAGTGTTTGCCTTATTCTCATGTTAGATACATGCATGTCTCTGTGTGATGAATGAAGAGTATGTACAAAGCACTTTACACCTGAGTATACAGCAGTGGGATGTCTCAAAGAACAGCTGTGACTAAGGCAGAAGATGAACTAGCTCCATTTTCAGGGAATACCACTTTCACTTGAGAAACCAAAACAAATGACAACCACTCAAACAATATTTAGTAGTTTCTTAACAATAAATGAATCAAATTTGTCATTCAAGGAAAGCAATTGTTATAAATGATAAATGTTGAGCTTTCATTAAAAGTTCCACTGTGGAAAGCTGGTGGAGAGCCTTTCTGTGGCCCGACACAAAGACTTGCCTGATGTGACACAACTCTGCAGGTTCAATCCCTTGCCCTCCAAACCAAGAGAAAGGAAAGTGACTCTCAGAAAAAAATGTATCTGACACCAACAGTACGGCAGCTGGAATGACATGTGCTTGCCACCATGCCCAGCGCTGTGGTCTAGCTTTGGTTAAAATAAAACTGGTTATATAGTGAAACTAGGGAACAGGTACACTGGAGTTCATCGTATTGTCTTTTCTTTTGTAAATATTTGAAATTTTCTATTATGAGAAGATTCCTGGTATAACCAACCAGGAGTAAGTATACATGACAAACTTTCTAATATGTACTAGTTTGATTCAAATTGATACAACTAAATTATTAAGGATAACTGTCTAAAATTTACTAACAGTGATTGTACACACCCTTCAACTCAGCAATTCAATTTTAGGATATCTCAGAGAAAGCAAGCATACATGCACAAGGAAACATACGCAAGAGGCTTTAAAACAGCAGTCTACAGCAAAATTGAAACCACCTAAATGTCTTTAAATGGGATGCCAAGTGGGTACAGAATATTCAAACCATGAAAATACGTTATGGAATATTAGTTTAATGATGCAAAGATGTATTGCATTTTTTATGTTGCATTTGTTTAACTCTATAAAGCTGTGTCACTTTGCCTGTCTAAAACTCTAATTGGTTTAATAAAGAGCTGAACAGCCAATAGGTAGGCAGGAGAGGGATAGGCAGGGCTGCCAGGCAGAAAGAATAAATAGGAGAAATCTAGGCTCGAGAGGAAATAGAAGAGGTAGGAGCAAGAAAAAGAGGAGAGGAGGATGCCAGGGGCCAGGCACCCCACCACACAACCAGCCACAGAGTAACAAGGGAAGAAAGATAGATAGAGAAAGGTAAAAAGCCCAGAAGCAAAACATAGAAGAAGGGAAATGGATTAATTTAAGTTAGAAAGGCTGGCTAGAAACCTAGAAACAAGCCAAGCTTAAGTCTAGGCATTCAATAAGAGTAAGTCTCTGTGTATTTATTGGGGAGCTGGGTGGTGGGCCTCCAAAGAGTTTAAAAAAAACTATAAAAATATGTTGAATTATAGCTTTGTGTATTGATGTGTAGAATATAAAACATGACCTATATATCTATAGGCAATTGATTTTTAACTAAAGTAGCAAGAGTGTTTTCTAAGACCTCCAATTTGGGCTGATGAAAACTACTCGGAATATGAACTTCATCAAAAGGAGTCCTGTAGCCGTAAGTTTTCTCAGGTTCCACCCGACCTGAGGTCCCACGTTCCTCCTGTCCTGCCAGGAACTGTGGTCCCTCAGACGCTTATAAAATAATCATTCAGAGGCTTAATATTAATTACCAATTGTATGGCCAATGGCAGGATTCTTGCTAGCTAGCTCTTACAACTTAACTCAGCCCATTTCTATTAATCTAAGTATTGCCACGTGGCTGTGGTACAATCTGCTGGCATCTTGCTGCTCCTTCAGTAGTGGCTGGTGTCTCTCTCTCCTCTCCTTTCTTCTCTCCATATATCTCCTTGGATTTCCCACCTGCCTATAAGCTGTCTTGCCATAGGCCAATGCAGTTTTATTTATCAGCCAATCAGAGCAATACATATTCACAGCATACAGAAAAACATCCCACAGCAGAGTCCCTGCCAGGATAACTGGGTTTTCGAAACCAAGCACATGTAATACATAAATGTCCCTGTCTTTGAATTCCCATTCTACCACTCCCTTGTTTTTCCAATGAGGACTTCACAAGTTTTGATCAGTTTAATGAACTGAATGCCAGCCTCTAAATCATGTCCAAGTCTGAATTCCCAGTCCCAGGGAATCTTTCATATTTGGAAAAAAGGATCTTTTATAAATGTCTGAATCTTAAAATGAAATTATCTTGGACTCTAAATCCAAAGACAAGTGTCCTTTATAAAAAAATATCAGAGAAGTCACAGACAAAGGCCATGAGAACATAAACCAAAAAACATACATAAGCCAACAAACATCTGTAACCAGCAGATGTTGGTAGACTAAAAAAGCCCTCTATTCTTTGGAGAGAGTGTGATACACCTGACATCTTGATTCAGACCTCTGTCCTGCAAGACAAACAATATGAAAACAACCCACCTTCTAAACATTTGTTGTCTCACTTTCTCAAACATTCCCTGAAGCAATTCAAGTACGTACTTAACACAGCATCTGTCATGGACATCACCTGCCCTAGAATTTCCTCCCACATTCACTGAAGTACTAGATGCAATGAGTCATCTATTCTGAAATTTTAATCTCTAGTAGCAAAAGCAAGTTTGTATCATTTTTTGATGTTATCTGATGGACTTTAGAAGCAGGCAAAATAACAGGATAACATGCATAGTTTCACAATACATAAGTGAGAGACAGCACAACGGAGCAGCTCTTCCGTAAGAGAAAAGCACGCTCTGTCCCTGGGTATGACACAACAAGGAGACACAGGAACTGATGGTGGTACTGAAGCAGAGTTTGGGCAAAGGAATTCAGACTTGGGGGAGTCAGTATAGCATGATGTGATCTATGAAAACTAATCTGGTAAAACGTAGCCATTGCATTAAAATTTTCATAACATTCATTTGTTTATTCATTGTGTGCATATGTGCACACATACCACAGCATGTGTGTATGTGTGTGTGTGTGTGTGTGTGTGTGTGTGTGTGTGTGTACACATGAATATGCCATGGCTTTCAAGTGGCAGTCAAAGAATAACTTGAGGGGTTAGTGCTCTCCGGGGTCCATCTTAGTGTCCAGTTTAGGATCTCTAGCCTGTCCCTAGCCCTGCTGATGCAGCAGCACCTGTGCATCCCTGAGAGCAGCAAAGGAAAGAGAAGGCAAAACAAAGAACAAAAAACAGCTTGTGAGACAAGGGCAGATGTTCCCAGATGGGAGCCAGGGACAGACAACAAGAAGACAAACTGGGGGTTGGAGATGTGGCTCAGAGTTTAGAGCACTGACTGAACTTACTAAGAACCCAGAACCCACAGGGAAGCTCACAGCCAGCTGTAACCCCAGTTCCAGAGGAATGACGCCCTCTTCTGGCCTCCGCAGGCACTGCATGCACATGATCCACAGACAAAATGCTCATACACATAAAATAAAACTTTTTTTTTTTAAAGACAGTAGGAGAACCAGGGTTTCTGAGCATAAATTAAGGCTCAGTAGCAGAGAGTTTACAGCACGTAACCCAGGGCCAGCTCTCATATTTGGCACAGCACTGCAGAACACTACCTCACATAGGCAAGTGATCATCAGCCAACACTTCTGAAATTACTGTGCAAATTGGTCATAAATTTTTACATTTATAGAACCATGTTTTGAAAATGAAACTCTCACCTCTTCCTCAAATCCCCAACTATCTTATCAGAACATCCTGAAGCTCTACCTACAACACTTTCTGAATGTGTCTCCTCTCCACAGCTATTCCTACAGCCCCAACTTCCAGCACCTTCCATATGAGCAGCAACAGCTTCAGCTTAGACTCTCCCTCCTGTCAGGATCGAAGAGCTTCTTTCTGGATCCACCTATTTAAATCTCCCCATGGCAGTATGGCGCTCCATCGACCTACCTTTCTCACTTCTGCCTGGACCACAGGCCTGCAATCTGGAAGGCTCTCCAGTCATGCAGCAACCTTTGTTCACTCCTGAAGGACCTCTGCACTCATGCTCCAGTTTTCCAACCCAGTCACCTTTCCAGCCTGGTGAGTTTGAGTGCCGCTCTCTAGCTAAGGACTTGAACAGCTGCCCTAAGGAAAGCATCCCCACGCCAGCCACTTGCCATCCCTCTGATCTCTAGCAATTAGGAAATACCAAAGAACACCTTCTTCATTTACTCCCAATACTTGTCTTCATTCCTTTCAATAGCTCTACAGATCATTCTGAGTGGAAGAGACAATGTATCTCCAACACTAAAGTACCATACAGAGTCCAGGCTGTATTACAACAACCTACTCAAGCACTGCGAAGAGAGAAATGGGGAGGGGAGACAACAACAGAGACAGGCTGGGAGGCTGGGTGGGACATCTCCATTCAACAGACTCTCAAGCAATCCTAGAGAAAGATGACAGAAGCACTTTACATTCTGAGAGTGAATTATGGATCATAAAAAATTTTCAAGGCACAGAACAAAAATTAAAAATTCAAAGCACATTTCTCTTTCAAAGTCTATAAAAAATTCTACTGCTCCTATTTAAAAGAAGCATGTATAATAACTAGAGATACACTTGCAAATGCTGACAAGTAACCCCAGAGGATATATGGGGTGGATACTAGAAACACTGCAATTTCTCATGAATTCTGGACTATCTACTTATTACTATTCACAAATAATTTTAAGAGAATAAAGGATTATAATGAAAATCATGCATTCTGAAGAGCGTTAATGACTTTTGATTTGTTCTGTTTTTAATTTTTGTTTTTTGTTTGTTTTTCAAGAGAGGGTTTCTCTGTGTAACCCTGGCTGTCCTGGATCTCATTCTGTACTCCTGCTTCTGCCTCCCGAGTGTTGGGATTAAAGGTGTGCACCACCTCTGCCTGGCTTGTGTTAATGACTCAATGTGGTGGTTTTTTTTTTTTTTTTTTTCCCAAAAAGAAACTATTAAGAGGTAGTTATTCTTATCATCTTCATTTTAACCACTTAAAACCTGGATGGAAAAAACGCTGTCAGCACAGAAGAAATGTATGCTAATCACCCAACAGATTGCATCTAGGCTTTTTAAGAACTGTAAATTAGAGTTTATCAAATGAGTAATGATTCGTTTCTTACCAATATAAAAATTTTACTTAGTTCAGTCTCATCAAAACTATATAACCAACCTATAACATTCCATTTCCACCTTTTAAATCACTAGGAAGACAGCTCATATTTTTTTAACTGGAAAAAAGTTGGCCTTTTCTGTTTCGTTGGTTGCTTGGTTGGTTGGGAGACCATGTCTTACCAGGTAGCCCTGACTGTTCTGGAATTTGTCATATAGACCAGGCTGGCCTTAAACTCATGGAATTCTACTTGCCTATGCCTTCCAGCACTGAGTTACTGGCTTTTCCTTGCTCATTGATAAGAAACTGTAAGGGGTTTTCCCTCAGTGTTAGATAACCACCAGATAGTATTTACCTCTCAGATCATCTATAATTTCCTGTGTACATCTAACCACATACCACAATAACATGTTCAAATTAAAATGGGGTGTAGGGAAGATGACAGTGAATAAAGGTGCTTGCCACTCAAGCCTGGCAGCCTGAAATCAAATTCTGAAGCTCATGTAAAAGACTTGGGTGTGCATCTGTAATGCCAGCACTCCTACAATGAGATGGAGGCAAGAATCAGCTAGAAGCCTGCCATCCAGCTATTGTAGAGTAAACAATACAACTAGAGTAGAGTAACCAATACAGCAGAAATGAGAGGTCATGTTTCCACAAGCTGGAGGGAAGAACCAACTCCTGAAAGTTGGTCCCTAAGCTCCACACATGTACCATGGCATATGCATGTACACACACACACACACACACACACACACACACACACACACACACACACACACACACACGCATATACACACGCATGCATATGCACACAGAACCATTACCACTGCCAACCACATTCACACAGAGAAAGACAAATAATTTTTAACTGAAATTATGTTTGTGGTTCCATTTCAAAGTATGCTATTTCAATATAGATGATTACATTAAAAAACTGATCATCTTGCCGGACTATAGTGGTACACACCTTTAATCCTAGCACTCATGAGGCAGAAGTAGGTAGATCTCTGTGAGTTCAAGGCCAGCCTGGTCTACAGAGCGAGTTCTAGGACAGCCAGGGTTACATAGAGAAACCCTGTCTTCAAAACCAAAAACCAACCACACAACAACAATAAAACTGGCCATATTGATACTACTAGTCAAATGGAGGAACTTGGTTAGAATGTAAAGGAACACAAAATGGAATGTCTCCCTGGAAGGTCAATTTTAATCACTTGCTATACTCCACAATATTAAATAAAATAAGGCATATGTAGTATAAAATTTATGGAGATTTTGATGATGAATAAGGAATTTCAAAGAAACAGGTCCACATAACCACATCTGGCACTAGGAATGCCTCAGTGGAGCTGGAGAAATGGTTCAGCAGAGAAAGAGAATGGGCTGCTCTTGCAGAGGACCCACCCAAATCTGATTCCCAGCACCCATATGGCAGCTCAAAACTGTAGCTCGCGTCTCAGGGGATCCGACACCTTCTTTGGCCTCTGTGGTCACTATATGCAAATGGTGCATGGACATAAATATAAAAGAAAAACAAAGGTTAAAGAATTAAAAAGAGAAAAAAAAAGGAATGCCTTAGTGGACATTTACAACTTGCCAATCTATTATCAGCTAGTGTTTTTCTAGGTGTACAATACATGTATATACACATATACAAATGAGAAAATGATTCTACTTACAAAGGCTCAGTCTCAATGTCTTTACAGACAACACTCAAGATTAACCATATTTATATCCCTAGCTATAAACAAAACAGTAAATCATTTTCATACACACAGATAAATACATATTCTGCAAAGAAAGTTTGCAAAGCAACTATTAGTTCTTTGGGGATTTGGGTTGTTTTTATGAGTTGTTTTGCTTGAAGAGTTGAAGAACCTATCAGGAACTCCTGCAAGCTAGGTACATGTTCCACTACTGCTGTGTCTCCAGCTCCCTTTTGGTCAATTCTCATCACCGCTTGCTCTAAACCAACAACGGTGTCTCCATACAGTAGTCCCTGTTAACAGTTTCCTGCTGCAACAGCCTTCATCAGGGCACTGCTGAAAAAGCAAACGTCAGAAAGTTCCAATATTTGCATTTAAGCTTGAACAAATCCCAGTGATGATGTGCAAAATGCCTGCAGTTCACTGTAAAGCAATGTGCTGGCTAACTGTCTGTGCTGGCTAGTTTGTGTCAGCTTGACACAAGCTAGAATCATCTGAAATGAGGGAACCTCAACTGAGAAAATGCCTCTGTAAGACTGACCTGTGGGCAAGCCTGCTATTTTCTTGATTAATGACTGATGTGGAAGGGCCCAGAACATTAGGGGTGGTGCTACCCTTGGGCAAGTGGTCCTGGGTGTATAAGAAAACGAACTGCGCATGACACAGGAGTGAGCCAGCAGCAGCATTCCTTGGTAGTCTCTGCATCAGCTCCTGCCTCCAGGTTTCTGCCTTGAGTTCCTTCCATGACTTCCTTGATGATAAACTGTGACATGAAAGTTGCTTTTGATTGTGTTCTTTTTTAAATCATAGAAATAGAAATCCAAATTAAGACAGTGTCCTTTCATTCTTAAAAATACTTAATTCCATTTTCTCACCTACTAGCTCTATTAACTGCCCATGTCCCCACAGATCTCATCACAGCTAGAGCAGAGAAGTATAAGATACCTAGTCAAGTGACAGCACACTTACTACAGATAATGACCACAATACAACCATTAAATACTGTATTAAATAAGTTGTGTTTTCAACCATCAAGCCTTTCACTATGGACAAACTTGCCACCAGTGCCACTACAGCATGTGAAGTCAACACATGAACCCTGGAATAACTCTGAGACCGGAGGAACCCTTATAACCAAGTCTTTTCTCTCTGGGGCTCAGAACAGATGTTTTCTGCTATCTTTTTAATTTTGTCTGCAAACAGCTTGGGAAACAGAGCTCACCATAACTGTGATGCCAAAGAACATGGTGGAGGACCTAGAGGGATAGCTCAGTGCATATTACTTTTGCAGTTCCCAGTACCCATGTCAAATGGGTCACAACCTCCTGAAACTCCAATTCCAAGGGATCCAAGGCCTCCCTAAACATCCATACATGTGTGCACAGACACATACAGACATACACATTAACACAGTTGAAAAATTAAAACTAAATCTTAAAAGAAAAAGAAACGGAGGGGCTGACAATGGCTGTCAGTACTGGCTACAGGGGACAGCAGCATCTGTAAATCTTAACTTATCTCTTATTGCCCCAATACAGTGTCTAGTACAAGATCAGAATTAAATGTCTAGAAAAGGGTTATATGCACCAAAAATAATGAAATATGCCTGCAGTAACAGCCAAATCTGAACACCTTACATATTCCAGGCACTATCCTGGGCGCAATACTTATAATATTCCATTTGTTCCTCAGAGCAGCTGTGTGAAGAAAGTATAGTCAATTGAATATTTATTTGAAATTACCAAAAACATCTCAGATTTCTTACTTATATTTTCAAATGCATGATAAAGTGTTTCTTAGGAAAAGGATACAAGTCTTAATTTTTAAAAATTTATTCATGTTTCATAAATACATTTACATATATCATAAAGGTAATTTTATACACTACTCTTGATGAACCTGCATTTTGATTACAGCCCATCATATATGGTCAGGTATGGAATTTTCCACTTGGAACATTATTGTAACACTCAAAAAGTTTTAGGTTTTGGAACATTTTAGAATAGAGACGATCAACCTAGACAACCTCCATTTTATAAATAAGAAAACTAGAGCAGAGAGGTAATTATTTAAGGTTTAACAATAGCCCATTTGTAAATGATTCTATAATTAGCATCTTTGTAGATACTGTTAGTTCCTTAGGCTATTTCATTCTCTTCTAAAAATTATAACATTCCAATAGTACAGATGCTTTGATAGTTCTTCATACTTATTTTTGTGTTCTCTAGAGGAATCTTAAAGAACCTAGCAACAATGTGCATGAGGAAAGGTTTTCCTGCCCAGAGTTAAAGTGCCATTACTTCCCTCTCTCCTGGTTCAACCAAGCCAAGAACAGGCTTCATTCCAGACCCTAAACTGCTAAACTCATCACTTCATGGCCTGTTTGAGTATTATTACAATGTTGTAAAAAAACAATGGGCCTAATGAATTTATTGGAAGTTATTTTTGTAATATTTACAGATAAAAGGAAATCAACACAATCTACACTCAGATATTCATTAAACTTCTGACAATATGCCTCCCATTAAGTCAAAACTTGGTATTCACAGCTCACCAGACTCACGTTCTCCCTTAGATCACTAGAAACAATTGATATTGAGATTAATCTTTTGACACGTGTGACCTGCTACAACAGTTTCTAACCCAACCTTCTGTAAGCATTACAAATGAATGCTCTACAAGCATTCAAACTAGTGTTTCAAGGAATCAGTCTTAATAGTGTATTTGACTTTAAAGGCACTTATCTTCCTGCCTACCTGCTTTCTCTCCATCTTCTCTACCTTGAACAAAGCCCCTAAAATGAGTCCTGTAAGAGAAGTACATCCAACATCAGTGTTTTGTGAGAGCTAAAGGTGAATTGAAGCCACTTTCAGCTCAGAGGCAGCATCTCCTACACGGAGCATCCCCTTTTCACTCAGTAGGATCTTCTTTACCACAACTAGAGGACTGAGTCTTAGTCATCCTACAGGCCCAAGGGGCTTTGCATCTAGCAAATGATTAACAGTGAACGTTAAGTGATTAAAGAGACCAATCTAAAAATTTAAAAAAAAAAAAAAAAATCTATCCCATGATTCTCAGAATTGAGTAGAAAAATACTGCACTTCCATATAAATGTACTTTGGTTAAATACCAAGCGTTTGACCATTAAAACATAGAAATGATGTGCAGATCCAGTTGAATTCATCATTCAAGGCAAGCTGCCAACAGTCATAAGAATTTAAACTGATTAAGTTCATTCCCAAGTTTATCTTTTCAAATATTCATACTTCCTGCTTTATGACTTCAAAGTAGCCTATAAGACATTTTTCAGAATTTTAAAGGGACATCCTAAGTAACATGTATACATCAAAGGAGAAGACACAACTACTCTGGCAATATTTCCTTGCAAAACGCATACCAGATTTTGTTCACCTGCCTTCAAAGAAGTTTATCTCTCTAAAAATCAGTTTATTTCCCTTACAAATTTAATTAAGATTTTAGAAAAAGAATTGTAGAAGAAAAAGACTGTAGTTTATAAACTACAAACGTTGGAGGAGGGACCTGGGAGATGTGGCTCAGCTGGTAGAGTGCTGGCCTAGTATGCACAAAAACCTACGTTGGATCCCTAGCATGGCATACATTAGGTGTGGTGGAGATGGAGAATCAGAAGTTCAAAGTAATCCTTGGCAATATAGCCACTTTGAGACCACACTAGATACATGAGACCTTGCCTCAAGACGAACAGAAAAAAAAAAAAGCAATTTTCTATCCATCTTTTAGAAAGTCATTTTTAACATTATACAAATTTATTTTTTCCATTCTAATCAACATATTTTCTGCAGAAAAACAAAACAAAACCTCCTAATAGCAAAACTGGGTGGAGGGGACTAAAGGTAATAATACCCCAAACTCTAGCGGTCCTGAGAGGAACCTGGATCAGTGGACTTCCATCCTTTCCTCGCTGTCTTCCTCTTCAGTGTCCTAAGGACAGTGATCAAGCCTCAGGAGCCCATGAAAAGGAAGATCTGAAGACTTACCTGCTGTGGTCTATCTAGTTAGGTTAGACCTGCATTACTTATATGACCACCTATCGGCTCACAATATCCACCACATAGCAGTTTCACAATGACATCAGAGGGATGAAACCCCCAGTTTCATTCATGACTTGGCTCTCATTATTTTGACTACAGTATATCTGAGTATTTTAAACTTACTTTTCACCAAAATCATAGTGAAAACCATTCTAACATGTGATCGACTACAGATATCTTTCTAAGCGAGACTTTATAATAAGACTATTGTAATTACATTTACTTATTTTTTGGGTGGTATTGTTGGTACTTGTTAACAGGTTAAATAAATGCTTATAACATGCATAGAGTAGGTATTTGAAAATAGTTACTATTAGTTTCTTAGATTCTTCCAAAAATCTTGTTGGATCTTCCCTCTCCTTCCCTGTCTCCAGCCTCCACAGACACCTGGCACTACCCATCAAGACTGTCAGTGACTCAGGCCATCGTTAAATGAAACCTGGTTTTCCTACTATAATTGTGCGTGGCTATATTCCTGAGTACTGGGCTTCAATGTGGGCATGTGTATACCAGATACTGCACAAAAAAACAGTATGTACTGAATAAAACAGACATGGTCTCAGCCTTCATGGAGCTTAGAGTCCACTTCCTCTTTGACATGGTTATTTGGCAAATACAATATCACTTAAATTAGTTCTTATAATAAATGATGTTGTGCAAGGATGACAGTAATACTTATTAGATAAGAAGGATAAGTTTTTATTAGCTGTAAGGATGCATTCAAACCAGAACCACTCCAGAAGTCTTCACAAACATCACCAATTTTGTAGATAAGCTATGAGTCAAGCAACAACATAACAGTTTTGACTTAGGATCGGATTACATCCTGATAAACCCACAATAAATAGAAAATATCACCAATCAAAAATGCTCCTAATACACTTAATATACAGAAGATTATGGCTTATGCTTGTCTCCTGTAAACATTCTCAGAGCACATACAGTAGCTTACAGTTGGGCAAACTCATATTCAAAGTATTGAGTATATCAAGCACACACCCGGATGGGCATTGCACAGACAGCAGATACTGAAAACAAACCCCCAAACTCCCAAATCACTGGCAGCACAGCACTCTGGGGAGTCCACTGCTTTGTTTCCCCTCAGATGGAATGACTGATGGGAGACACAGTACCATGGGGACACCTGGCTTGGGGAAAGATCCAAATCCAAAGTCAAGTTTATACTGCTTTCGTGTAATCCCTGTTTCACAGACTAAGACAGACTAATTGCCAGGTCAAGCCAGCCTGGGTCCAATCTCATAAATAAATAAGCTATTAATTTTTAAAAACACGGTTTCTATTGCAGGTGTAGCTTTTGTGCCATCCTAAACAGCAATGCTGAGACAAAGAAAACCTAGAGCGGGCTACAAAGGTAGGTATCACCAAAAAGACAGTATACAGAGAGCCTTTTTTTTTTTTTTTTTTTTTTTGGTTTTTCGAGACAGGGTTTCTCTGTGAAGTTTTGCGCCTTTCCTGGATCTTGCTCTGTAGACCAGGCTGGCCTCAAACTCACAAAGATCCGTCTGCCTCTGCCTCCCGAGTGCTGGGATTAAAGGCGTGCACCACCACCGCCTGCTCAGAGAGACTTTTTTTTAAGGCTTTAAGAGGGGGAAAAATCACCACATGAAGATAAACACATATATCAGAACAGAAATTAACTCAAGAGTGTCAATCTCAAGATATCTTACAGTTTTGAAAGGCACTGAACTGGTGTTAAAATCACCATCTCTACCCATAACTGATACTAAAAAGTATAGTTGCTGCTGCAGAATCACAACTGCCACTATGAGCTGAAACACTGCTGCTGACTCAGTCACAAGGAAGTAGCCTCCCAAGGTAGCCACATTCTCTACCACATGAAAACCTACCCAAACCATTTTCACTATGTGCATTCTTGGAGGGCTACAACTCAAGAGAATGGCTAGAAAAAAGACAGCAATAAGCGGGAGCCAATATACTCATTCAAGAAACATGACTAAATAAGGAGGCAATTGGAATAGAAGAAACATCTGATACCCACTAAGACTCTGGGCCCTTTATTTTAAAACTCTTTTATGAAAACACCTAGAGGCAGCAACACCAGCACTTTGAAACCCAAGACAGCGAGAGCTAGACCCCTGCTTTGCACTTAACAGGCTGTTTAGTGTCAGTGTTCTTCATTAAACCTGTGGCAACGACTCTGCAAAACAGCAAAAGGTAAACTTCTCTATCGCGACTGCACTTCAACTAGACACAGTAAGATGATGGGATGAGTACTTTATGCTGCTATTTTCTCTAATTATGCCACAGAAATACAACCTCTGGGACTGACAAATGCATCTCAGTTTAGATGTTGGGTGACTACTGCAGGATTACTAGCTTCAAACCCTGAATACTTTCGTCTTAGTCCTAGCAAGCTTGATGAGTAAAGACGGCACTTTACCAAAGTCACAGCACACAAAAATTCATCACATTGAGCCAGGAGAGAATGTAGTTTAGAATAGGCACATTGTTACTAACAACACACTCTGATTCCTCCTCCTCTTTCCACAAACCATTCTGCTTTGCTCTGATGAACATCTTCCTTCCTATTCTATAGCAGATGTATTTCTGAAACGTGTTTATGTCTCAGCTGTCCAGGTTTTTACCTTTGAGTTTCTATTAAAATATTCCTGATGTTTGGAGGCTGGAGAGATGGCTCAGCAGATACAAGCTCTCACTACTCTTACAGCGGATAAGGTTTTGTTCCCAGCACCCACACCAATAACTCCAGTTCCAGGGGATCACACCCTATTCTAGCCATCCTCAGGCAGTGGGCACACATGTGGTGCTCAGACAATCATGTAGGCAAATGTCCATACACATAAAATAATGAATAAATAAATCTTAAAAGCTCTGTGGTACCGGGCGGTGGTGCCTTTCATCCCAGCACTGGGGAGGCAGAGCCAGGGATCTCTGTGAGTTCGAGGCCAACCTGGTCTACAGAGCAAGATCCAAGACAGGCACCAAAACTAAACAGAGAAACCCTGTCTCAAAAAAATAAGCTCTGTGGTGTTTTTTGTTTTTTTTTTTAAATCCATTTGAAGAGCAGTTATATTAACTATTATAGCATTAAATACAGAAGCAAGAAGGAAGAAAGTTAACTAGTTACCTATGTCACATCTTACTTAACCACCAAAGAAAACCCTGGAAAAAAAGCAAAGCAATCTCTCTAATATCATGCAGCTAGTGACAGTCTCAGCCAGGGTCTAAATGAGGCCATCTTTAACTCCAGACAGTGAGTGCCCTTACCTTACCCAGGATGGAGTGTAGCAGTCAGCAATAAAGCACGTTTGCATGGGTGAGAACCTACTATCCGGTCCCAGTATAGTATCTTATTAACATTTCAGATTACAAAATTAATGTTTCTTCATTGTCAAAAATTACATGAAATGTACAAAGAAAATTACAACTGCCCATTCTTCTGACTTCTAGATATAACCACTGCTTGTATCTCAGGATTTGTCTTTAGAAAACAGAATCTCAAATTGCTAGGAATAGTTTTATTCTTTACCTTTTTAAATATGGTGCTGAACATTTAACATGCTAGGCAAGAAAAACATACCCAACCTTTCTCTTAGGGATATCAGGGTCTCCCTGAATTGCCCACAATGGCCTCAAGCTTCTGATCTCCCTAAGCCTCCCAAGTAGCTAAGACTACAGGAACATCCCCCTTGCACCCGGGTCTCCCAGGCCTATTTTTTGACCCACTCTTCTATATCCCTACTTCTATCATTTTCCACTTTTTCTTTTTACTGTGAGTATGCATGATTGGGATGGTTATGCCACAGCACACGTGTAGAGGGATCAGAGAACAGCTTCATGAAGTTGGTTCTCTCCTTCTATCCTTCCATGGGTTCCAGGCCAGGCTTGCATGGAAAGCATCCTTACTGGCTGAGCCATCTCCTAGGCCTCCCCACTTTTTAAGACCAAAAGGATTATGTAGACCAGGTTTATGCAAAGATAGCTAAATCTGACCCTCCTGCATCCCTTCCCAAGTGCTACTACTTCTATTATTTATCTTTAATTATAAATGATTTATAAATGTACCCACTCAAATTTTAATTAAAACTTAAAAGTATACTTTCCCCTCCTCTCTAAACTCACTGGTATTAACAATGTGACAGTCATTTTTTTCTATGCACGTACATCCCTAATTCTGACTATAATTACAATTCACTTAATGTTTTATATGTTGCTTTCTCTTAATTTTATTTTCATTTGTGTATGTGTGTCTGATATATGTGTGTGAACACATGTATGTGCATATAATCTGGGTGCATGTATATATCATTCTTTTCATTTTATTCATTACAGGTCTGTACTTGCAAGTCTGACTTCTGTTTTGGTTTTGGATGGCAGTGCAGAACTGGAATGACCCCAGAGCCTTGTATGTACTAGGTAAGTTCTCTTCGCCAAACTGCAAATCCAGCTCCATGACTTTGTTATCAACTGCTGATTACTTAGAGAATTCATGTTTTTGTGGAGTTCTTCGTGTTTCATTTTTAAGCATCAGATTTCCTTGTCATTAATCTTTCTGAATTAACTTTATAATGGCCATATAAAATTTGTTAATATGAATAGGCTATAATTATTTCTGTCAGAAATTTTGATATGCCTAAAATTCACCATTGAATACCAGACTACCTTGAGTATTTTGGTTAAATCTTTCTGTGTCTTTCATGTAACATTATTAAGATGGGATCACAGGGTGCTGGGAAATGATACAGCAAGCAAAGATGCCGATCCTGCAAGTCTGAAGACACAAGTTCAATCTCCAAAACCCATGTAAAGGTGGAAAGAACTGACTCTACATATGTCCTCTGGCCTGTACGTATGTGTCATGCACATATACATACACATATCAGACAGACACACAAAATGATAATAAATAAGAGAAAAAGATCTTAAAAGTCTAACTACTAGGTCAGAAGTAACATTTCATGGTTCTTGATACATATTTCTTAAAAAAAACATTCTTTTTAACAAGCAGGTATATGTTGTAGAATATTATTTTAAGATGTATTACATTTGTTTATACTGTGAAACATTTGTTTTAATAATGCAAAGAAGTGTTGCATTCTTTTAGGTTGCATTTGTCTAACTCTGTGAAGCTGTGTCACTTTGCCTGTCTAAAACACCTGATGGTCTAATAAAGAGCTGAAGGGCCAATAGCAAGACAGGAGAAAGGATAGATGGAGCTGGCGGACAGAGAGAATAAACAGAAGGAGAAATCTGGAAAGCAAAGAGCTAGGAATAAGAGAAAGAGAAGGACTCCAGGGACACAGCAAGCCACAGAGTAAGAGTAAAGAAAGGTATATAGGTTAAAGATAAAAGCCCAGAGACAAAAGGTAGATGGGATAATTTAAGTTAAGAAAAGCCGGCTAGAAATAAGCCAAGATATGGCCCAGCATTCATAAGACAGAATAAGCCTCTGTGTGTGATTGTTGGGGAGCTGGATGGCAGGGCCCCAAGAGCAAAGAATCGAAGAGTAAAAAACAACCAACTACAGGCATAAATTTTACATTACTTTGGTCTTTGGTTGGTTGGTTGGTTTTGGGTTTTGTTTTGTTTTTTGAGACAGGGTCTAACTATATAGCTCTGGCTGGCCTGAAACTCACTACATGAATAGGCTGGCCTAGAACTCACATAGATCTGCCTGCCACTGCTCTGCCTCCCAAGTGCTAGGATTAAAGGCTTGTACCACCACATCCAGCTTATTTTTGCTCTTTAAAAAATATATATATAAATATAAGTAATGGAGAGTTACTTATACAAAGTACTAGATGTTAAAATATTACAATGAATGCAAAAACTCAACTTTGACATTTGCTTAGATCAGAGAATATTCAATAATTTAAATTAGTGAGTTGTGATTTTTTTTTATGTATTGGTTAAAGTAATTCTAAAACAGAAGACAACAAAGTCAAGTGATCCTATCTTGAGGAAGCAGCGCTAAGTAACTCCAAAGATGATGGTGATAAGATAACAAAGTTGGCCAAGGTGTAGACTACTTTTCTCAGCAATCTGACCCTCAGTGAAATGTGCTCCAACAACTCCACAACTCTGCTAAGTGACTCGTTTTCCACCAACAACATCGCAAACTCTGGATGGTTTCACTAAGAAGGACATGTACATCTGAATGTAAAAGGCACAAGGAAGAAGGCTCAGCATGAGACGGACCCAGCAAGCATGAGGACCTAAGTTTAAACCTCAAGTACCCACTATGTATGTATGTTTGTTTGTTTGTTTGCTTGCTTGTCTGTGGGTGGGGGGAATAGCTGCGGCCACATGAGGCCATGTATACCTGTATCTGTAACCCCAGCACTGTGAGCTTAGAAACAGGAGGATCACTGGAGCTCACTGGCCACAAGCATAGCTCCAGGGTCAGTAAGAGATCCTCTCTCAAGGGAATAAGGTGGACAGTGACAGAACAGGATACTTCTCTAGTCTCTGCGCACTGACACACAGATCAACAACAGCAAAAGGGCAGCAATGTCCTTGTTTGCTTTCTGTTGCTGTGATAAACACTGTGACAAAAACAACATGAAGGAGAAAGGGTTAACTGCACCTCCAGATCATAATGCTTTATTGAAAGTGACAGGGCAAGTAACTCAAAGCAGAAACCATAGAGAAAAGATGATGACTGGCTTCCTCCCAGGCTCACAAGTCAGATACCTTTCTGATGTGGCTGGGGCCTGTGGCCTCCTAGGATCATAGCACAGGCAAATGTGCTGAGCTCACCACATCAATTAGCAATCAAACAAATTCTCCACAGATATGCCCACAGGCCAATCAATCCATGGAGTCAATTCTTCAACTGAGGTTCCCTCTTCCCAGGTGTCAAGTTGAAATCAAGATTAGCCATCACAGCAGCCTACACAAATAACACAAAAATGTTTTAATGAAAACACAGAAAACAACATATAATGTGCTTATAATTAATATTTAAGTGAAACTACTTTTAAATCACAACTTTAACTGAAATCTGCCTAATGATCATACAAAAAGGCATCAATAACAGTTGGATTATATTTATATCAAAGCATTATCAAAGAAATAAGGCAGAAAATAGTGAAGGTTAAAAACAACAGCAAAGTGTCATTACCAAAATGAGCCTCCATGAAGGGTCTCAAATCTGTTATCACCATCAAACAAAAGGAAACATCAATTCTAAACTAATGTTTACTTTATATCCACAGTATGTTTTATCACCTTGAAATATCTTTACTGCCACACTAATTGGTTAATTTTCAGAGTGGCAGCTTTCCTCTGATCTATAATCGTGTGTGTGTGTGTGTGTGTGTGTGTGTGTGTGTGTGTGTGTGTGTGTGTTTAGGAGGGGTAGCTAGCTCAAATCAGGCAGGGTTTCACAGCAAGGCTTTTGTTGTTGTTGTTTTTGGTTTCTGTGGGGGTGAGGGGTGTTGTTGTTGTTGTGTTGTTTTTAACTGTCTTAGAAGACAACAATAGTTAGCTAGCTGCCTCTTAACTAGTTACAACAGTATTGTGGTTCAAACACAAAATGTCTTCCATGAGCTCCTCTGGTGAACACTTGATTGCCAGCTGATGGGCTTAGGAAGTGACTAGATTCTAAAGGCTCTGGTAATGGGTCAAGCCATCAATGGATTCCTAATGTAACATTATTGAGAGACAGGGAAGATTAGGGCCTAGTGAGAGGAAGGTGGTCAGTTGAGACAACCCTGTGACTCTATCTTGCTCTGGCCAGTCCCGTATTCTGTCTGCTTCTTGCTGTCTTCCACCATATAAGCTACTCTGCCAAACCTTCCACCACAACGGACTAAACCCAAAGTAAATCCCCTCCCTTAGGTTGTTTCTGTCAAGTATTTCGCTACTACGGTTAAGAAAAGTTAGGAAGATGGTGCACCTATATCACCACAGCCCCCATAGTAGTAAACATACTGTTTTCACTCCATAATTTAACTGTCAACTTCTTTACTTGACATGGTGTACCAACCACATTGAGAAAACTACTGATCACCATTAGAACTTAGGAATTTCTCCCCAGTACAACACTAATGTCAAGTCACTCAGAGTCTGGCAGGGTCACCTAAGCACAGTAGTTCAGAGCAAGCTTGGGTAATACAGCAAAAGGAAGAGAATAAGTAGGGAAGAGGCAGAAAGGAGAGAGAAGGAAAGAAATCAACTCTTTCTGTTAACTAAATAAACATATAAAGTAAGCCAACTATTGCAGGAGTCTCAGAGGAACAAGCCAATAACTTATAAAACTATTAGCTACAAAGTGCAGAACTAGTATTTGAAATCCAACTGTATAAGAACAGGTTCAACTGTATTTGCATACAATCATTGTTTCAATACACTGAAACAAAACTATATATTATCACAAAGCAGTATGACTGATTTTTGAGCATATACTGAGGTAAATAATCATTAAGCCTAAAAGAACTCCAGTTGTGGTTAAAACTACAAAAGCCTTCCAAAATGCTAATCCCTCTCCCCAGCCAGCACTTTCCAGCCCCTTTCTAGCCAAGCTGTAAACACAACCAAGGAATATCACTTAGGGAGCTCCCAGAATTCCTACACATGCGCCTGAGTAAAATTATCTGGCTTCAAAGCAGGAAGCTGGCAGCATGAAGTATATCTGAACTCCCATCTTCTGAGAAAACTAGGCAAGGAGGATCTCCTGGGTGATTCCAAATAAAACAGAGGAATTAGAATACACTACAGTTGAGGTTTGAGCAAAGAACAGCAAGAAGCTGCTACTATCACTAGAGAGACTGCCCACCAGGACTAAGGCAGTAGAGCTAGAGAACAGCTCAGTGGTTAAGAGAACTTGCTGATCTTCAGAGGACCAGGTTCAACCTCAGCACCCACGGTGGTTCATGACAGTCTCTAACTCCAGTTCCAAGGAATCCAACACCCTTTTCTGACTTCCATAGGCACCAAACACACCGGTAGTGCACAGACATACATGCAGGTAAAACACTCATAGGCATTTTTGTTTGAGGGTTTCTCTGTGTAGCCCTGGCTGAACTGCAACTCACTCTGTAGACCAGGCTGGCCTGGAACTCAGATATCTGCCTGCCTCTACCTCCCAAGTGCTGGGATTAGAGGTGTGCACCACCACCACGCATCTAATTTTTTATTTTAATTAAAAATAAAGCAGAGGCAATAGAAATGGAGAGAAGTTGACAAATTGACAGTGGTTTATAAGATGTAAACATAGAACTATATAAATAAAATAAACCCAGGTGCATTCTGGAGGACTGGACTGCCAAGTAAGTATCCATTCCTCCTCCTACAATAACGATATATAAGAATACAAACAGAATTGTATTATTTCCTTTCACATGCTATGACAAATCACCTGACAGAAGGAGGAAGAGTTTGTTTTGGTCCATGATTTAAGGAGATATAATGAGATGAAGTGATGTGAATGATGCAGGAGCTGTGATGTAATGACAGGCTACTAAGTAAAACTTACTTACAAAGTAACCTGTGATAGTTGATCTGGTAACCATATGATGACTAAGAGGCTGATGAACGTATAGCATACTGTATTCTCTCATATCACCACAAAAAGGGAGAGTACAGTACAACAAGTTGCATGAGAGGGGAAGAGATCCATTTTCTTGTAGCTTTTATATAGTGTATTAATTGTTCTGTTTATTATTGTTATTAATGTCTCACTAAATCTAACTTATAAGTTAAACCTTATTATAGGTATGTAAGTTTAGAAAAAACAGTATAGGTATAGTTCAATGTCTCAAGCACGCACTGTGGGTCCCAGAATGTGTTCCTTACACAAAGACAAATAACAAATTATATTGTTACCAGCAAGCAAAGTCACCAAAGACAAGGCATGCGATGATCCTCCTCTGCCCAACTCTAACTGGAAAGTTCTATCTGAATCATATCTGTTTTACTCACTTTTCTATTCTGGTGTTTACACAGTGTTTGAAAATTAGCATGTACTCAGTAAATACCTACACAGCAAATGCTGTCATTTAACTCTTTAGGCAAAACATATACCTGATCTGTGAATACAAAAGAAACCCTACCCACCCTATAGTTGTGTAAATAGACTGCCAAGTAGCACAGCAACTCTGAGTTTTCATCTAATTGAAGTAGAACACAATTATGTGGTACTGTATGTGTTGATGAGAAGGTGCACTATTATAAGTATTCTTACAAAGTGTCAAAGGCATAGCTCATCTTCAGTTCCAATTTCTGAACAAAGCATGCACTTTGCTTTTAGAACTCTGCACTCAGTAATCAAATGGAGAGGAATGGAAATCACTTATGTAGCTCCTATGCGTACAGATCTCTAATTATTTGTTCACCTATTTTACAGCAGCCATATATGTCAATTTCCCAAGACTGTCTCATTTCACAGAACTGTAGAGCACACACTCCCTTTACCCAGGGATCTACATGTCTTCTTCCTACCTATAGGAGGTATTCACCATTCGCCAAAGAAAGCAAGAAATACTAGAAGATGGGGAAGGGCTGAATACACATAATAGACATGAGTTATGAAAGAGGATATGACATGTGCTGGCTAGTTTTATGTCAACTTGACACAGGCTAGAATCATTTTCGAGAAGAGAACCTCAATTGAAAAAAATGTCTCTACAAGATCAGGCTGTAGGTAAGACTATAGGGCATTTTCTTAATTAGTTATTAACAAAGGAGGCCCAGTCAATTGTGGGTGGTATCACCTCTGGGCTGGTGGTCCTGGGTTGTATAAGAAAGCAGGCTGAGTAAGCCATGGGGAGCAAACCAGTAAACAGCACTCCTGTAAGGCCTCTGAATCAACTCCTGCTTCCAGGTTCCCACCAATGTGAGTTTATGCTTTGGCTTCCCTTAGTGAACTGTAACTTAGGACTCAAGCCAAATAAACCATTTCCTCCCCAAGTTACTTTTGGTCATGTATTTCAACACAGCAAGAGCAACCCTAAGACATAACGCTAATTGGTTTTTCTACTTCTAATTCTGTCATGGATTTTTATTCTTGATGGTGAATAAAATGTATTGGACAGTGAAAATGTAAAATCCAATATGAAACTCCACAGCTTCATAATGTAGAAAAGTTTACTGATATGTATATATTTTAGGTCTGGCTATTTGAAAGCTTTTTTATTTAAAAACTTTATAAAATAATTTGTTCATTTTAAAATAAAATAACAAAAGCTATAAATGATTAATTTTGTAAGTAAAGTATAACCAGTTATTTTACTTTAAAACCTTACAATTTCCGCCAGATGAATTAACATGAAATGGAAGGGAAAAGAAGGCAGGTTATTAAAAAAAGAAACATCTTCAGATTGACAAAATCAGACTGTTACTAACAAAGATTGTTGCCTTTAAATGTCATGTTAAGATGATTCACACTTCCAGATGGACTCAGTCACTATCCCCGTTTCATGTTTCTGAAACAAACTAATTCCCAAACACCACATCTACAGAGCTGGTCATAATGGTATATAAAACAGCTGATTATTTACAAATGAGAAAATCAAGTATCAGTGCAATTAAATATACCCATCTGAACTAAGAATGATTACTGCACACCACAGTGATTGATGCCAAAAGTGAGCACTGATTTTTAAATGTGTGTATAATCTAGGAATCACAAAAATATTTCCACTTCACTCAAAAAACTTGTAAGTCCATTAAAAGGTTAGATATGCTGACTAGGTTCTCCTAGGCTAAGTAGATTAATGCCAGTATGCCAGAGAGCTGGCTGAGGAATGTGTGTGTGTGTGTGTGTGTGTGTGTGTGTGTGTGTAGGAATGTGTGTGTGTGTGTGTGTGTGTGTGTATATGTATATATTGCAATTTAAAGGCATGTAAAATAAATATAGCTCTACCTAGCCAGGTGTCAATTCCCAAGATTAGTCGAGACTATTTTAAAAAGGAACAAAATTAGAGGACTGGAAAGTAAGAGTAAGGAAAGCCGCCATAAAGCTATAATAATTGAACAGTGTGGGTTTTGCAAATGAAGAAAAATCTGGCCAATAGATCACAATAAAACAGAGTTGACAAGCATCCCACAAATATGTGGTTACCTGATTTACAACAAAAACAATCATCTTTCTAATAAATGGTGATGACTCAGCTAAGCATCTATGTGGAAAAAATGCCTTATAACACCTCACCTCCTACAGTGAAAGCAGTTACAGAAGGATGCAGGTGAAATGCAAAGGTGAAGCAGTCCTCTGGGAGAGAACGGGTAGGTCATTTATGTGACAGCAGAGTAGCCAGACAGTAAGGAAGTATGCAGGAAGCAGTCACCAGGAAGGAAAACATGGCCATCAGACAACACATCCATTGGACCTACTCTGCAAAGAATACTTAAAATAGGCTCAGGATGTAGCTCAGTTAGTGGAGAGGTTGCCTAGCATGCAGGAAGCCCTGGGTTCTATCTCTGCTACTACATAAACCGGGTGTGGTAGTAAGAAAAGATAATTCACAATATAAATATCTAACAAGAATTATGACCTGCTATATTAAAAAGAAAAAAAAAGACCCACAATGAGAAAAGACAACCCAACAGAAGGGTAAGCAAAAAACAAGGAGAGGCAGCCGGGTGGTGGTGATGCACACCTTTAATTCTAGCACTCAGGAGGCAGAGGCAGGTAGATCTCTGTGAGTTCAAGGCCAGCCTGGACTATGGCGTGAGTTCCAGGAAGGCTCCAAAGCTACACAGAAAAACCCTGTCTCCAAAAAACAAAACAAAACAAAAACCATGAACAGGAGGCACTTCACAAACCAGAATGACTAGGTTCAAAACAAGTACTAGTATGAACAGAACAAGAATCGAGAGCCCGTGTGTTGCTGACACCCTCTCATCTTACTATTCTACTCTCAAGCATACACAAGGCAATGCTTACATGTATTAACCAACCATATGATTACCAACACGTGTACTAGAATATTCTTACCAGCAGTATTCACAATAATTAAAGCATGAAACAACCCAAGTGCCCACCAACAGTAAGGGTATATTTACATAATGGAATTCTATACAGCAGTGAGGATAGTATATAATTACATATAATAATATGGATGCTGAACCAAAGGAGGCGCACACACACACACACACACACACACACACACACACACACACACAAAGTATGCTCTGTACAACTCCAGTCTACAGTTCTGATACAGGCAATAACAAATCCCTGCTGTTTAAAATTGAAAACTGAGGCCACCAAGGCAACAGGGGTGTTTACTGTGATCCTCATCAGATGCTAATTGCACATGCTTGCTCAGGCTGCAGCCATGGAGCTATGCATTTATCATGGATGGACTTAGAATCCACTAACACATAGGAAAATGAACAGTGAACATGGGTATAGAAGAGAATCTAGATCACAAGCTCCTATCTATGACCATTCCAGACTGACCCTAATTGTGCTGTAGTTACTGAAACTCTCTCCAGTTTGAAGGGAGTGCTGCAGTTTCTATAGGTTATGTAAATAGATGAAGCCAGAGACTTAAAGATGAAATGATAGTGGGAAATACCACAGACTATTTTTGAATGTCCCTTGCATTTCTCAACTCTCCAGCAAGTAGCCAGCATCCATCTGGCTGGATATCTAGCTCAGTCAATCAAGTCTAAAAGAAGCAATTCCAAAAATTCCAGAATAAAAATCCCTTGCAAATTAAAATCAGAAGTCTCCAAATCTCCTGAAATATGTTACCAGGGGCACAGAAACTAACTTCTCTGTTAGAGACAATGAGTAGAAACATGTAAGAGGAAGTCCAAATTACAATGGCTTCACAAGGTAAAGGGTACTCTTCCCTTGGGCCAGGCAGGCAGATGGCCCAGAGGTGTGGGAAATAAAACTGATCCTCTCTGGGTATTAATCAGTTCAACATAATGAAAATGAAACATTTTTAATACACCATTCTGCAGAAATGGACACCAGGATAGAGAAAAGACAAAAATGGCCAATGTGCTGATTGGTACAAGACAGTGGTTTTAAGTCTCTGACTACAAGAAACTCCTGCTCTCTTTTTCTCACAGGACTTTTATAGAGATTCACAATCTAGCACAATCTAGCACAGTTCCTCATTTCATTGGTATAAAACACAAAGCCTTACCTAAAGAGTAATATGGGCTTGACGTGCCCCCTTTTCTGATGGTGAGCTCAGTCACATAGCAGACTGCCTATAACTTTCCAACCTTCAGAGTTTTGAGACAAGCAGTTACAGTCCCAGGTAGGGAGAGTCCACCCTAAAGCCTCCTACTTACCTGTAACTTGGATGAACTCTAAACGTACATCATACTGAGAATGGATGAGAACAATCTATTTCTTCTTTTTTTTAAGATTTATTAATTTATTATGTATACAGAAGCAAGTGCCAGATCTCATTACAGATGGTTGTGAGCCACCATGTGGGTGCTGGGAATTGAACTCATGACCTCTGGAAGAGCAGTTGGTGCTCTTAACCTCTGAGCCACCCCTCCAGCCCCAAGAACAATCTATTTCTTACAGAAGGTAAAGGAGCTTACCTCCCAAGCCTGGAGAATTTTATCTCCTGAACCCATGTGAAGGCAAATGAGAACTAGTGACATCAAGTTGTTCTCTGACCTCCACACAAGCACAGTGGCACAAATGCACACATGCAGACACAACGTGTGCGTGTGTGTGTGTGTGTGTGTGTGTGTGTGCACAAATGTACCCATACCCACATCCACACACTAATTTAAAAATCTTTTTATAATTGTAAAGGTTTATTATTCCCACGAAATGCACGTTCGGAGGGAGGCACTTGCTGACACTTGGCCTTGAAGTTCAAGAATACTATGTCAAAAAGGGATGGGCCTCATTAGCATAGAGCTGTCATGAGTACATTCAACCCCAAGTTCAGCTGCTACACCATGAAAAATAACCATATACACACATTCATTCTTAGCCTGTACAAAGGCTAAATTGCTTGGCCTTTCCCTGGTATTTGCAGAATACTGCTATAGCTTGGCATTATGTGTGATATCTAGGCAGAAGGAACGAGACATGGTCTTGGGGGAGGGGGGCCAGGGGAGTGTCATTCCCACCAAGTTTGGCAGTACATATCTGTAATCCCAGTACAGCAGGGCAGCAGCAAGATGACTATAACGTTTACAGGCTAGCTTGGACTAAAGGGAAAGAAACCTTGTCTCAAAAAAAAGGAGGGGTGGGGGGTGGGCCTTTCCCAGAAAAAAAAAAAAAATGTGGCTTCATTCACAATTCCCACCTCCATCTCACTGACCAAGGACTGCCGCATGGCTATCCCATCTGGAAACAAAGCTCACAAATACACAGGGTGACAACGAGAGGAGGTGTGGGGGTAAGAAAGGCACCCAAGGATGACTGCCACTGCTGAGATGTTAGCCTAACGTGTTTGCCAACTGAGCAGATTTCTCTAACAACTGACAAGTCCTGACTCACAGCCCTACAAGTTTTCTGTGAAATAATTCTGGCAACTTTTTTTTCCAAAGCTTTTTTTTTTTTTTTTTGGGTACTACTTCCAACAAGAGTAAACTGTAACAGCACCAGCCCCATAACTGAAGGGCTAGGCAGACGGACCAGTGTCCAGAATATCAGATTTCAGATCTTTTAACCAAATACTTACCAAAGAGTTGAATACATTTTCTACAGTATTTCTTAATGCAATAAGACAAAGGTGGATCAAAAAACAATGTAACTAAGCACTAGAGAAATGACTCAGCAGTTAAGAACACTAGCTGCTCTTCCAGAGGACCAGGGTGCAATTCCCAGTCATCTATAACTCCTGTTCCAGGAATTCCAATGCCCTTTTCTGATCTCCAAGGGCATCAGGCACATACATGACACAGAGACACACATTGTGGCAAAATAGTCACACAAAATAAATAATTTTTAAGGGAGGGGGGCTGGAGAGATGGCTCAGCAATTGAGAGCACTTGTTTCTCTTGTAGAGGAGCCAAGTTTGGTTCCCAGCACCCACATGGTAGCTCAAAACCATCTATAAGTATAGTTCTAGAAGACCTGATAACCTCACTGACTTCTTCAGGCACCAGTCATGCGCAACCATAGATACAGGCAAAACGCTCATACAAATAAAATCTAAAAAGAAAAAAAATTCTTAATACTGGAGAATATTAATTTGTGACAATATGTTTCAACATAAACACTAAGTTTTCAGGCTAAGCTTTTCTGACCCAAAATTTATGTTATTCACATTAATTTATCATTGTCCGTTTTGTAAAATCTAATATAGCTGCCTCTAAGTAGACACAAGAGATTGGTTTGAGGACTTCCATGAATTCCAAAATTCATGTGTGCACAAATCCTTATGTAAAATGGGAATATTTTGCTCAACTCTCTATATACTTAAATCTTCTATTTTAGATGTCCCAAAACAATATAAATAATAATATGCAATTAGCTGCTAGGCATAGTTGCACACACCTTTAATCCCAGCACTCAGGAAGCAGAGGCAGGCAGATCTCTGTGAGTTCAAGGCTAGCCTGGTCTACATAGAGAGTTCCAGAACAGCCAGGGCTACATAAAGAGACCCTGACTCAAAAAATAAAATAAAATAAACTATGTGAATAGTTGTTATACTGTATTGTATAGGGAATGTTGACAAGAAAAAGTTCATACTTGTTCAGCTCAGATGCAGTGTTTTTTCGTTGAAAACTCTGATCCCACAGTTGATTGAATCAATGGACACTAAACTATACTTCAGAGGACCTGCTATAATGTGGCACCGTCTGCTGATATGTAGATAGATATAAGAACACAAACAAGCATAGCATGTGCAAATAACTACAATCAGCCAGTATTTCCCACAGTCTTCAGTACTCTTCTTTACTTCCCCTTGCATAATCCATCCATTTTAATTAAATGGACAACTCAAAAATCAGTATTTTTGTCTACAATTGTAATTTGATATACTTTATGTTCATTTTCTTTCAAATCCAGGGCTTTGCACATGCTGAGCAAGCATTCTACTTCTGAATCACACCCAGATCCCAGGGAATATTCAAAGGCTGGGATGTAGCTCAATGGTACAGAATTCGCCAAACCACAGACTCATCCCCAATAAATAGGTGAGAGTAGAATATTCAACTCATTTTTCATTATTCATTTTTTGGCATTCTGTCAAATGTATTTTCTATTCTGTACTACAGTTTACTTGTCTTTTAAACAGCTATCACATCATGCTGTGAAACAATCCTTTTCTACACTATAAATATGTATTACTCTCATTGGTTAATAAAAACTGGCAGGCCAGTAGCTGGACAGGAAGTTAGGCGGGAAAGCCAAACTGAGAATGATGAGAAGGAGGATGGAGTCAAGAGAGTGGGGGACAGAGGAAGATGCCACCCAACCAGCCAGCCAACCAGCTGCCTGGCAAGCAGGACATGTAGAAAATGAGGTAACAAGCCATGAGCCACATGGCAAAGCATAACTAGAAATATGGGTTAAGTGTAAGAGTTAGCTAGTAACAAGCCTGAGCCACTGACCAAGCATTTATAAGTAATATTAAGATCTGTGTTGGTTATCTGGGACCAGGCAGTTAGGACAAGAAACATCCCTTTACAACATCAAAACCCAGACTTAAGAATATCATAGGACTACTTTTAATTTAAATAATCAAAAATAATACTGAAGTAAAGATACACAAATTAACCCAAATCTTTTGAGTTTAGCTTTTTTTTTTTGAACTACAGCCATTTAAGAATGGTCCCTTTCACCAGATTTAAAAAAAAAAAAAAAATGTGATGTCTGAAGATCCTACCCCTTACTGCAATCTCTCATCCATCACCTTCAGATCGAGTCTGAAAGGCTGCTGTCGGCAGGGCTGTGTACCTTACACACTTGTTTATCCTCATCAGCCCCCTTATTCCCATTCTTCCCTCCACAGCTCCCATCAATCACATCTAACTCCTGAGGAAGGGGTCTGAGATAACTGACTCCTGAAGATCATCTTACCTTGGGTCTTTAAAACAGGCACAAAGAGTCTTAAGGTTTTTTTTAAATAATAAATTGTTACATTTCATAATAGCTAATAAATCAATACTTGAATTGCCAAATGATTTTTCATGAATATAGTGAATAAAATTCTCTATCAACTAGTTTAAATTTTGTTAAACTTTTGATCGATAGAAGTTAATAACAGATCAGGCGATGACGGCACATGCCTTTAATCCCAACACTTGGGAGGCAGAGGCAGGCAGATCTTTGTGAGTTCAAGGCCAGCCTGGTTTACAAACTGAGTTCCTGGAAAGCCAGGACTGTTACACAGAGAAAACCTGTCTCAAAAAAAAAAAAGAAAGAAAGAAAAGAAAAGAAACAAAAACAAAAATAAAAAAGAAGTATGTAACAGTATATTTCAAAACATTATTGAAACATTGATCACTCTCTTACCATAACTACCATACTAATTTTTTCCTCCTTACCCCTCTAACTCCTTATCTAAGACAAAGCTGCCAATGATGTCACAGACTCAATCACATGATTCCAGGTATGCAATATGATCCCAGATTTCTGAACCATATCCTAACCAGTACATTAAGGTCTGATACTCACTACTGGTTATAAAGAAAACTACCTAGGGGCTGGAGAGATGGCTCAACGGTTAAGAACACTGGCTGCTCTTCCAGAGGTCCTGAGTTCAATTCCCAGCAACTACATGGTGACTCACAACCATCTCTACTGGAGTCTGATGCCCTCTTCTGGCATAAAGGTGTACATGCAGATAGAGCACTCAGACATTAAATAAATAATCTTTAAAAAGAAAAAAGGAAGAAAATTACCTAAAAATATATAAAAATACATGGACACATGCATCATTAATAGGAGAGGAACCACATCAAAGAAGATGTAGTATCTAATGATAAATGAGGACATTAATTTCA